>NW_027189132.1:3179280-3314280 GCF_040958095.1 Procambarus clarkii
GCACAGCAGCGCAAGGAAGAGCGAGAGACACAGCAGCGCAAAGACGAGCTAGAAGCTAGAATGAGACAGCAGGAGATAGAAGCTAATAAGGATGTGGAGCTGAGGCGAGCTGAGCTAGGGCTAGCTCCCCCTGCTCCTCCACAGCAGGAGGACCGCCGAGTGAGGGAGCGAGATTTGCCGGTCTTTGTACCAAATGAAGCTGAAGGTTTCTTCGACCACTTCGAAAGGGTTGCTACTTTGAAGAGGTGGCCGAGGGCGGAGTGGGCGGAGCTGGTTCAGGGTAGGCTCACCGGTGAAGCTCGTGAAGCCTACAATATGCTTGACCTCCAAGAGTGCACCAACTATGATGCTGTAAAGAGAGCTGTGCTCCATTCTTTCAAGCTCACGCCGGAATGTTACAGGAAGAGATTCAGGGAATGTACCCGTTCGCCAGGAAAATCTTATGCGGAGACGGCGAGGGACATGGAGAGAAAGTTCCTTAAGTGGCTGGACTCTGAAGGAGCGAGGTCGGCTGAAGAGGTCAAGAGGCTTATGGTCATGGAGAAGTTTATGTCCGTGCTCTCTCCTGAGATCAGGGTTAGAGTAAAGGAGGCGGACATTAAGGACCTGAGGGCGCAGCCGACAGAGCCGACATGCTGGAAGAAGTCTTACGCCCGCGTAGAGAGGGACAGCACCTACCGCCCGTATACTCCGGAAATGGTAGAAATTATAGGAGGACGGACGGATGGAGGACAGGAGCAAGTTCTCCCAAGTCCCACCTCTCGAGTGGCGACAACAGAGGCTCGAAGAGTGCTGTGGAGCCGGTAAAGAAGTACCAAGCTGAGAGCTCAGGAGCTGTTGCTGCGACGAAGGAGTCGACGGATGGTACGAGGAAGACACACGGAGCGACGGCCTCTGGAGGCGGTGCCAGGGCGAGCAGTGGTGGATGGTCTCCGACGAGGAAGATCCGCTGCTACAACTGCGGATTATTCGGACACGTCGTGCGGGAATGCAAACGCCCTAAACAGCGGGGAAACGTTGCTTTCATGAGGGTCGAGGACCAGATGGCCGAGAGGGTGCGGGATGAACCCGTACTGAGTGGGGAGAAAAGAGTTCATCCATTCATGAGTGAGGGAACCGTAAGGATGGGGGACGCAGACCCCATCCCGGTGAAGATATTAAGAGACACTGGGGCAGATTTTACCCTGGTGAGCGAAACCCTGTTCCCCGAGGGTTACGAAAGTACCAGTGTGGGGGTGGCAAGTGTGACCACTGTGGGAGGCCCAGTGAGGATGCCCCTACACCAGGTGACTCTGAATTCTGATTATGGCTGCCAGACCCTAGTGGTGGGGGTCTGTGCATCAATGCCCAAGATGGAGGCACAAGTCATCTTGGGAAATGACGCATGTGGAGGATATGTCCTCCCGAATCTCGTGAAGGGCGAGGAGTGCCTAGAGCACTATAGGGAGACGGGCGGAGTGCTAGACACCTGTGGGGACGAGAAAGGAATCGCCACGGTGGCGTTCCCGGTTTGTGCTGTGATGCCGAGACAGCGCGAAGGACATGGAGGGTGTGGATCTGATGGGGCTGAGGAGACGTCCGACAGCCTGGGAATCGATCACCTCTTCATGGGACCCGGAGAACGAGCGGAGGGCGAAGGCAGCCCGAATGGTGAGTTGCAGGTGACCCTCACCAGTTCTCTAGGGGTAGACCGCACTCGTCTTAGAGAGTTGCAGCAAATGGAGTTCCCCGAATTAATTCGTGAGGCCAAAGGAGGACGTGTTGGCCCTGAGAGGGCCACTCATTTTTACATACAGGACGGCATGCTGATGAGACAGTGGAGGCCTGTGAGGATGGAGGCCGGAGAAGAGTCTCTAGGTACGAGGCACCAGGTAGTGCTGCCGGCCCAGTGCAGAGCGGCAGTGTTAGACATATCACATTCTGTGGACTCTGCAGGTCACCTGGGGGTGACCAAGACGCTGCGAAAGATCAGGGATCATTTCTACTGGCCAGGTATGGACGCCGACGTGAGGCGTTATTGTAAGACGAGCTTACCGTGCCAGAGGGCAGGGAAGAGCCAACCCGCGATACCGAAGGCGCCGTTGGTCCCTATTCCGGCGTTTGGGCGTGCATTCGAGCGTCTGTTGGTCGACGGGGTATGTCCCTTGCCAAGGACGAAACGAGGGAATACCTACCTGATGACGATCATGTGTGCGTCCACCAGATTTCCAGAAGCCGTCCCGATGCGACGTTTGACGTCGAAAGGAGTAGCCAGGCAACTACAACGATTTTTCTCTTGGGTGGGGATGTCCAGAGAAATTCGGACAGACTGTGGAAGTATATTCCATTCTAAGTGGTTCTGACAGACGGTGACAGGTTGGGGAGTGACTCAGATTCGGTCGTCGCCCTACCGACCGCAGTCGCAAGGGGCGATCGAAAGGTTTCACTCCACCTTGAAGACCGTTCTGAGAGTGTTCTGCGCAGAACAGGGGGCTGAGTGGGATGAGGCAGTATACCCCGCGTTGTTTGCCATACGTAACGCGGTGGTAGAATCGTTAGGTTTCTCACCTTTCCAGCTGGTGTATGGACACGAGGTGCGAAGTCCTCTGTCCATGCTGAAGGAACAATGGACACCGGGAGTGACCGTGGGAACGGTCAATGAATATGTTCAAAGGTTCAAGGAGCGTCTCACTCTAGCAAAGGAACTAGCTGGGAAACATCTGAAGGAGGCGCAGCGTAAGATGTCGGAGTGGTACGACAAGAGAGCTACGCCGAGGGTGTTCCAGGTTGGGTCCCAGGTGATGGTATTGCTGCCGGGGAAAAGTAGGGTGACCGAGTCGCGGTTCGAGGGACCATACCAGGTGCTACGGCGGTTGGGTCCTGTATCGTATGAAATCGGGAAGCCGGATAGACCCCGCAAGAAACAGGCGTGTCATGTAGACCGCCTGAAGCCTTTCTTCCCTGTGGAAGGAGGAGCCGCCGTGCAGGACGGGACGGTGACCCGAGACCCCCAGCAGAAGGCGATTTTGTGCATGCAGGTGGACCAGGAACTTCAGAGGAGGAAGGAAAGTGGTCCAGGGCGGACGGCACCCGTCTCACCAACACTGAGAGTCTGGCGAAGATCGAGGACAAGCTACTACACCTGGAAGGGCAACAGAGCGCGGACCTGACGAACCTACTGAGGGAGAATGCCTCTCTCTCTTTACCGACGAGCCCCGACGACACAAGAGTGTAACGCACGAGGTGGAGGTGAGGGACGCCAGGCCCGTCAAGCAGAGCGCGTATAGGGTGTGCCCGGAGAAGCGAGAGCTGATGAGGAAGGAGATGGAGTATCTCCTTGAGAACGACCTTGCGGAGTCCAGTAAAAGTGAGTGGAGTTCCCCATGCTTGTTGGTGAAGAAAAGCGATGGTACCTTCCGCTTTTGTACAGACTACAGGAGGGTGAACTCCATCACTGTGGCAGATTCTCACCCCATGCCAAGAGTGAGCGATTGCATCGACCAGGTGGGCGGTGCAAGGTACGTATCCAAGGTCGATCTGCTCAAGGGGTACTACCAGATCTCTTTGACTCCTGAGGCCAGGAAAATATCAGCTTTCGCAACTCCTGACGGGCTGTACCAATACAAGGTGTTACCCTTTGGAATGAAAAACAGCGGTAGCTGTTTCCAGCGCATGATGAATGAGTTGCTAAGGGGTGCCGAAGGCTGCACAGTATACATCGATGACATCGTCGTGTACGCCGACGATTGGAAGACGCACCTGGAGAGACTCAAGGAATTGTTTAGAAGGCTAGAGGAGGCTAACTTGACTGTAAATTTGGCCAAGAGCGAGTTTGGGAAGGCCCACTTAGAGTACCTTGGTTTCGTCATCGGCCAAGGTGAAGTCACCCCTGTAGATCACAAAGTATCAGCCATTAAGGAATACCCTGTGCCCAGAACGCGTAAAGAGTTGTTAAGGTATCTCGGGATGATAGGGTACTACCATGGGTTCTGCAGAAATTTTTCCACGGTAGCGCATCCCCTGACCGAGCTACTCTCCAAGAATGTGCGATGGAGATGGGGAGAGGCCTGCCAAGAGTCTTTTGAGAAGACCAAGAAACTGTTGACGAAGGCCCCGGTGTTAATATCCCCAGATTTCTCAGCCGGATTCATCCTGTACGTAGACGCCAGCGACGTTGGGATAGGGGCCATGTTGGCTCAAGAGAGGAGTGAGATACATAGGCCAGTAGCTTTCTACTCTAAGAAGTTTGTGAAGTACCAGCGGGCCTATAGTACCATTGAGAAAGAGACATTGGCGCTAGTTATGGCCCTGAAGCACTTCGATGTGTACGTGGGAGGAGGGGCGAGACCTGTTCTGGTGTTCACAGATCACAACCCTCTCACCTTTTTGTACAAAATGAGGAACTCCAACCAACGTCTGATGAGGTGGGCGTTGCTACTGCAAGAGACATCAAGCACATCAGGGGGAAGGACAACGTGGTTGCAGATGCCCTGTCCCGTATACAATAACCAGACATGACTCTTATTTTAAGGGGAGGGGTATGTGACGGTGTTCCCCCCCCCCCTTATATTTCTCCCACGCCTGCTGTAAGAGTCATGTCCACTTTACCCTAGCGTTCTCTACGTCGCAGGCATCAGTTTGATATATGTGGGAGGATGTAGTGTTCTCGGAGTGCCGAGAAATTTATCAAAGAGGAGTATTTTGGCCTGTGGTTTAGGCCCTTTAGGAAGCCAATATGGCACTGGCTCTTCTGTTTTCCCCCAAAACTGTGTGACGTCAGTGACACCGGATTGGTCACCGACACCGATGTGGCACAGGGAGCCAATGAAAACCTCCCATGGCGAAAGTGACGTCACGAAGGAAGGGGGTCCGGTCAGAGCGCCACGGCGGCGCCATCAGTCTGACACGACATGTCAAGGTGGTTGGACATGCGAAGATTGGTCCTGTCAGATTGACTGTTGTTTCCCGCTCCCGTGGATTTTACGCGTCACCCGAAGTCTGCCAGTACTCTGTGAGGTCTTCCTTCGTTCATGTGTTGGACCAGAGAGGGAATCGATGGGATTTTGAGCAACAATATCCTCCGTGGTCTGACATTGTCACATTTTTAATCACGTGTTTATTTTCGTGATATACACACACACACATATATATATATATATATATATATATATATATATATATATATATATATATATATATATATATATATATATATATATATATATATATATATATATATATATATATATTAGTATATTTTGCTAGCAGTCTTTCCTGTAGACATATATTATTAAATATGACCGAAAAAGTAAGATTAATAATTCTAACACGAATTTTTTCAATGTTTCGTACATTTCTTTTCACTGTTGGAGGTAATTCAAAAATCAATTCTCCAAAATTCATTTTTATTTCTAGTCTGACGTGACACTTGAGCGCGTTTCGTAAAACTTATTACATTTTCAAAGACTTTACACAGAACTGAATTACTTCCTGTTGAATTACCTCCAACAGTGAAAAGAAATGTACGAAAGATTGAGAAAATTCGTGTTAGAATTATTAATCATACTTTTTCGGTCATATTTAATAATATATATATATATATATATATATATATATATATATATATATATATATATATATATATATATATATATATATATATATATATATATATATATATATATATATTTAAATAGAGTACCACCTCTAGCTGGAAGAAGGGGGACCCATAGCCTCGGAGGAAACCACGCATAACGCATTAGAGGGAATGTTTAGATCCCCTCCAATACAGTTTCTGTGTGCTTTTCTCCTACCACCCCCTTCCTTTTTTATTTTTTGTGCTTTATTATGCATTTGATGGTTACAAGATATACATGGGTTGATACAAAAATAATAATACAAAAAGGTGCTTAAAGGTTATGGATCTCTTGAAAAACACAACAATGGGAAACATTGATGAATGTCACAGACGGGTTCGATCATTGTTGCAAGTCAAACACTTCTTCGAATTCCTCTGAAGTTGGACTAGTGCCCAAGACGCAACAGGCATTTCCCCTCTGAATCGCAACACTGAGGAGCTGGAACAAGAAACTTTTTGCTCTCTGGTCTTTTGTAGCGCTGATCAATTTGTATATATATATATATATATATATATATATATATATATATATATATATATATATATATATATATATATATATATATATGTCGTACCTAGTAGCCAGAACTCACTTTTCAGCCTACTATGCATGGCCCAATTTGCCTAATAAGCCAAGTTTTCATGAATTAATTGTTTTTCGACTACCTAACCTACCTAACCTAACCTAACCTAACTTTTTCGGCTACCTAACCTAACCTAACCTATAAAGATAGGTTAGGTTAGGTTAGGTAGGGTTGGTTAGGTTCGGTCATATATCTACGTTAATTTTAACTCCAATAAAAAAAAATTGTCCTCATTCATAATAAAATGGGTAGCTTTATCATTTTATAAGAAAAAAATTAGAGAAAATATATTAATTCAGGAAAACTTGGCTTATTAGGCAAATCGGGCCTTGCATAGTAGGACAAAAAGTGCGTTCTGGCTACTAGGTACGACATATATATATATATATATATATGTCGTACCTAGTAGCCAGAATGCACTTTTATGCCTACTATGCAAGGCCCGATTTGCCTAATAAGCCAAGTTTTCCTGAATTAATTGTTTTTCGACAACCTAACCTACCTCACCTAACCTAACCTCTAAAGATAGGTTAGGTTAGGTTAGGTAGGGTTGGTTAGGTTTGGTCATATATCTACGTTAATTTTAACTCCAATAAAAATAATTGACCTCATACATAATGAAATGGGTAGCTTTATCATTTCATAAGAAAAAAAATAGAGAAAATATATTTATTCAGGAAAACTTGGCTTATTAGGCAAATCGGCCCTTGCATAGTAGGCATAAAAGTGCGTTCTGGCTACTAGGTACGACATATATATATATATATATATATATATATATATATATATATATATATATATATATATATATATATGTCGTACCTAGTAGCCAGAACGCACTTGTCAGCCTACTATGCAAGGCCCGATTTGCCTAATAAGCCAAGTTTTCATGAATTAATTGTTTTTCGACTACCTAACCTACCTAACCTAACCTAACCTAACTTTTTCGGCTACCTAACCTAACCTAACCTATAAAGATAGGTTAGGTTCGGTTAGGTAGGGTTGGTTAGGTTCGGTCATATATCTACGTTAATTTTAACTCCAATAAATTTTTTTTTACCTCATACATAATGAAATGGGTAGCTTTATCATTTCATAAGAAAAAAATTAGAGAAAATATATTAATTCATGTAAACTTGGCTTATTAGGCAAATCGGGCCTTGCATAGTAGGCCAAAAAGTGAGTTCTGGCTACTAGGTACGACATATATATATATATATATATATATATATATATATATATATATATATATATATATATATATATATATATATATATATATATGTCGTACCTAATAGCCAGAACGCACTTCTATGCCTACTATTCAAGGCCCGATTTGCCTAATAAGCCAAGTTTTCATGAATTAATATATTTTCTCTAATTTTTTTCTTATGAAATGATAAAGCTACCCATTTCATTATGTATGAGGGCAATTTTTTTTTATTGGAGTTAAAAATAACGTAGATATATGACCGAACCTAACCAACCCTACCTAACCTAACCTAACCTATCTTTATAGGTTAGGTTAGGTTAGGTAGCCGAAAAAGTTATGTTAGGTTAGGTTAGGTAGGTTAGGTAGTCGAAAAACAATTAATTCATGAAAACTTGGCTTATTAGGCAAATCGGGCCTTGAATAGTAGGCATAGAAGTGCGTTCTGGCTATTAGGTACGACATATATATATTTATATATATAAATATATATATATATATATATATATATATATATATATATATATATATATATATATATATATATATATATATATATATATATATATATATATATATATATATTGTGACGGGAAAGTGTTGGAGTGTAGATGTTCGGCAGTCCTCCAATGGCAGGTGTCAATGCCTAGTCACACTTACAAAAAAAAAATTGACTGCTTGCCTGTTTTCTGTCTGTCAGTGGTAAAGTAAGGGAAGACACGCAAAACACAAAGTATGAACAATGAAACTTTAATTAATAAACAAATTATAAACAAAGACAATTCCTTGGCAATGTACAGTGCAAATGAACAAGTCAAAAACAATATAACATAAATGATTAATAGGGCTGAAGTTACTCTACAATAATAATAAAGTTAAAGGTGAAAAATAATCAGGTGCTGAGAATATTAGTGCTAGCTGCGAAACATCTAGCAGATACACATATATCAGTTAGTTATTCACTGCTTGAGAGCTCAAGGATATTCTGACTTCAATGGCCGGACCAAGCCCAGACATCGACTCAGGTAGAGGGCGCTGAGGTGCAGTGTGCAGGTGTGCAGTCGGCGAGTCACCAATCATGAGCAGGCAGGCTGGGAAGGGTAGTTGGCTGGTTGATTATGAGCCGGCGTGGAGGGAGTGGAGTAGGGGGGTGAGTTTTGGGTACGTTTTGCCTCCTGGTCAAAACGTTTTGTGCTACTGGGAGATGTATCTTGAAGGTAGCATCTTATTCTTGAATAAAATACGTAACTTCATGTAGAGAAGAGCAGGCTCAATCTCTCTTGAAAGAGATTATCGTCACAACACTCCACTGAAGTCTGCACTTACGGAGGAAGTTACGTCTTCAGGTGGTAGAGTAGTAGGCGGAGTTGCCTCTACCTCATAAACTCTGGTTAGGCCATCTGCTATGATGTTGTCAGAACCTTTGATATAGAAGATCTCCAGGTTGAAATTCTGCAGATATAAAGCCCATCGTAGAAGCCGTTGATTGTTGAATTGGGCTTGCTGCATGAAGCGTAGGGGATTGTGGTCCGAGTAGATGGTGATAGACCGAGCTCCTTGCAGGTATGATTCAAAGTGCTGCAAGTTCAGGACGATGGAGAGTAGCTCCTTTTCGATCGTGTTGTAATTCTTTTGGTGGGTTTTTAACTTGTAGCTGTAGTAGCTAAGAGGTAAAACATCCTCGCCTCGTTGTTGTATCAAGACGCCCCCGATGCCGGTACCTCTGGCGTCGACATGGAGGATGAAAGGCTTCGTGATATCTGGAGAGGCGAGAATAGGATTAGAACAGAGCAGGAATTTAAGTTGTTCAAAAGCAATGGTTTGCTGAATGGTCCAATGATACCGTTGCTTGGGACTGGTTAAAGTGATCAATGGTGTCGCCACCGTACTAAAATTCTTCACAAACCTACGGTAGTAGGAGGTAAGACCAAGGAAGTGCAGGAGCTGCTTCCTGGTGCTTTTCACACTAGAGATGCTATACCGATGATGATACTTTTCAAAACGCTTGTGCTCTTGAGAGTGGAGTACTGCTGCACAATGACAGCCCCTTTCAAAGCTGGAGAAATTGCTGACCTAGAGAGCGTGCAGAGATCCTTTACTGCTAGAATCCACTCAGTAAAACATCTAAATTACTGGGACCGACTAAAGAGCCTAAATCTGTACTCCCTTGAGCGCAGGCGGGAGAGATACATAATAATTTACACGTGGAAAATAATTGAGGGGCTGGTCCCAAACCTGCACACAGAAATAACACCACATGAGACCAGAAGACATGGCAGGATGTGCAGAATACCCCCGTTGAAAAGCAGAGGTGCAACAGGTACTCTGAGAGAGAACTCTATCAACATCAGAGGCACGAGACTGTTCAACACGCTTCCACTACACATAAGAGGCATAACTGGCAAACCCCTCACAGTGTTCAAGAGAGAACTGGATAAGCACCTCCAAAGGATACCTGATCAACCAGGCTGTGACTCATACGTCAGGCTGCGAGCAGCCGCGTCTAACAGCCTGGTTGATCAGTCCAGCAACCAGGAGGCCTGGTCGACGACCGGGTCGTGGGGACACTAAGCCCCGGAAGCACCTCAAGGTAGGCTGTGGGTAATGCTGGATGGCTTGGGTATGTATGTTTAACGGAGCTATGCTGCCACTCCCTATCTCATGACCAAGATAACGCACTTTACCTTTAGCAAAGGTGGACTTGCCCAAGTTGATGGTGAGGCCGGCTGTCAGGAGCTAGCAAACAATCGTTGCAGCTGGAGCAGATGTTCGCTCCAGGTGTTGGTTGCCACAACGATATCATCCAAGTAGGCGTAGGTGTTATCTAAGCCCTGGATGACGCGGTTGACACCTCGCTGGAAGGTGGCCGGGGCATTATATAGTCCAAATGGAAGGCGTTCGTATCTGTAAAGGCCAAAGGGAGTGGTAAAGGCAGATATTTCCTTAGCTCGCTTTGTCAAACATACTTGGTAGTATCCCTTGAGTAAGTCTAACTTTGATAGGTACCGAGCATTACCAATGGCGTCAAGGATGTCATCTATTCTAGGTAATGGATAAGCATCCTTGATAGTCACAAGATTCAATTTCCAGTAATCAGTACACAACCTCACTTTACCTTGCGGTTTCGGCACCAAGATGTAGGGTGAGGCCCAAGGGGACTCACAAGGGGTGGCCAGCCCATGATCCAGGAGGTACTGTACCTCAGCATGCATGACTTTCTTTTAGCTCGGGCTGATTCTGTAGAAAGGTTGACGAATCGGCCGGGTGTCAGGGAGTAGCTGGATGTCGTGCTGAACCACATTACACTCCTGTGGATCATCGCTGAACAACTTCTGATGTTCCTTGAAGATTCTGATGAGAGGAGCACTATTACTGTCCTGTAAATAGGTTTGAAGATCAATTAGGATTTCCGAGTTGAAAGGCACTGACTCAGTGTTAGTGCTTTCGGGAGGAGAAGCAGGGAAGGTCTCACTGTGGAGGTATGGACCTTTAAAGGTGGATTATGATACCAACACAGTCGGGGGAGTACCTTGATACTGCTTCAGGAGGTTGACGTGGCACAACTGGGTCTTCCGGCGCCTATCTGGAGTCTCTAGAACGTAGTTGTGATTGTTCCTGCACTCCTTGATGCGGTAAGGTCCTGAAAACTTGTTTTGCAATGGAGAACCTGGGATAGGAAAATATGCCAACACGAAGTCTCCTGGTTTAAATTTCCTTAGTTTGCTGCGTTGGTCGAAATTAGTCTTCATCCTCTCCTGAACTTTCAATAGATTGTCATTAGCAAATTTACGTACTCTCTCTAGAATGTTTTAAATTTTGAAGAAACTGGGGCACATTTTGAGGGTCACTGAAGGTGGCATTACGTAGAGAGTCTTTGAAAGCTTTGAGAGGAGTACGGCACTTACATCCGTAGATCATCTCATAAGGAGATACTCCTAGAGACTCATTGGGGAGACTTCTGAAAATGCCCATAATGAGGTCAAGTTGTTTATCCCAGTCCTTCAAGGTTTCATTGCAAAATTTCTTTAGGAGTGCTTTAATAGTCTGATGACTACGTTCAAGAGAACCCTGTGAAGCAGGATGATAGGGGGCTGGACAGTACCTGTGTGATGTTGAACTCCTCCAGTGTCTTCTTGAAGAGATCACTGGTGAAGTTGGTGCCACAGTCACTTTGAACCTCTCTTGGAAATCCATACTGGGTGAAGATCTTCATTAGTTGTTTCACCACAGTAGCAGCCGTAATGTTCTTTACTGGAACTGCTATGGGGAATCTGGTGGTAGGACACAAGATAGTTAGTATATAGGCGTTGCCAGAACTGGTCCAGGGTAAAGGACCAACACAGTCTAAGATGAGTCTGTGGAAAGGTTCCGCAGGCACCTGAATAGGATTCAATGGGGCCTGGGGAATAGAGATGTTAGGTTTACCTGACATCTGACATATATGACACTGTTGCACGTACTTTTTGACGTCCTTAACCATACCTGGCCAGTAGTAGTCTTGTCTCATTCCGTGGTAGGTTTTGTTAAAACCATAGTGAGAAAGAGCTCCGTGGGCCAGGTGTAGAATATCGGGCCGTAGGCTGGTGGGAACTACTAGTTGTTCGACATTTGCCCAATCGTCGTCCTCCTTCAGCTTACTGGGTCTGTACCTGCGGTAGAGCAACTGATTCTCTAGGAAGAACCCAGGGATACTGTCAGGTCGAGTCTCAGCCTGGAAGAATAATGGTGTTAATGATTGATCCTCCCTCTGTAACTTACGGAACTCCAAACTGGTAAGATTTGGTGGTAGATTCTGAGGGTCTTGAGGGACAGCGGTAGCAGCAGTAGAGTCAGCTGGTTGTGGGTGTGCAGCTTGTGCACGGATGGTTACCGAAACCGGAGGAGAAACTTCATCACTTTCTTGGACCTCTGCTGAAACATACTCAAAGATGGGATTGTCCACTACAGAGTTACACACCTGGGGTTTGTCCATGATGATCAGGTTGGAAGGTTGTAGATCTTCTGCCAAGTCGTTGCCCAGGAGAAGTTGCACTCCTGACATGGGAAAAGGCTTCTCCCTGATGGCGACTTGGACTTCAACGGTCATAAAAGGACAATCCAGGTGGACTCTGGCGAGTGGATACAGAGTGGTAGCAGTGAGGTCAGTGATAAGGACGGTTTCCCCGGTGTAGGTGATGTTAGGCACAGCTGATTTCAATATTATGGACTGAAGAGCCGCTGTGTCCCTCAAGATCTTTAATTTGAAACGTCCCTCCGAATCTGTACTGCTGGCGGAGACAGTTCCAGGATACAGGTGTTTGCTGAAGAGAGAAAGATCATTAATAGGAACACCAACATTCATCACAGGCTTACCGGACTTAGGAGGAGTCGGTATGGGTTTAATTGTTTCATTGCCTTTGTATTGAGCTTTCCCACATCTATCTATGGTATGTCCATAGAGCTTGCAATACTTACAATACAATTAAGAGCTTGCTTGATCTGTACCTACTTTATCATAACTATACCAAGACTTCTTACTGGGAGGTGGTGATGGTGTCAGCCGGTGGATGAGGCTGTAGGTGTTAGCTGATTTCGCACATTTGATGTAGTCGGTTTCTTCTTTATCTGCTAAATATAAACGGGCGAAATGGGAAACACGTCTCAAGAATTCCTCAACTAGCATGAGGTTGATGAGCTCTGAAAATGTAGAGACATGTGCTGCTTCCAGCCATTTCATGAAATATCTTTTCTTGGTATTGGCAAATTCTAGAAAGGTGGTGGTACTTGAATATAGATGATCACGAAATTTTCGTCTGTAGCTTTCGGTGGAGAGAAGGTAGGCGTCCAACACTGCTTGCTTCAGGGTCTGGTAGTCATTCTCGGACGTTAAGGTACTGAGAGTAACTGCAGCTCTACCTGTGAGATGCACTCTGAGAAGGGTAGACCATTGATCTGCAGGTCAGCTAAGTTTATTAGCTAGGGTCTCAAAAGTGGTAAAAAAGACATCAATCTCTGTCTCAACGAATGGTGGCATTAACTTACTTGCATGGGAGACATTGGCGCTGAGTGTGGTGTGTAGTTTCCAACGTGAGTTCTCTTTAATGACATGTTATAGCCATCTCCGCTTGCTGTTTGCCATGCTCGCGTTGTATCTCCAGGTGGCGTTGTTTTGCTTCAAGCTGTACTCGCTCACACTCACGGAGTAGTGCAGTCTCACGTTCCTGTTCTTCTTTCCTTATTGCAGCTTCTCTTTCTCTCAGTTGTAGAGCTTCTTTTTGTTGTTAGAGGGCTTCTTTTGCCGGGGCAGCCTCTCTTTCTTGCTCTTCTTTTCTTATTGCATCTTCTTCTTTCCTGATTTGTAGAGCTTCTTGCTGTTGCTCCCACTCGAGTTTTGCAAGTTCGAGCTTGAGTTTCATAGTTGCCAGATCATGTTTATCTGCAATAGAATAAGTTTCGTGAGTTTCAGAGTCAATCTTCCCTTCATCTAAGAGGTGATCCATTATTAAGTTATGCAATTCATTTTTGTTGGCTCCATGGGGAACATCTAGTTGATACTCGTGTGCAAGAGTTTGTAATTCGATCCTCTTGGCACGACTTAAGGTTCCTATTTCACCTGCTGGATCGTTACGAAAAGCTTGGAGACGAAACATTGTGAAAGATAGCAAATAAATGTACACGAATACTTGTGATATGGTAAGTGTCAGTAACAGGATAACGTGGCAACTGGTAATTATCCTATGGAATTTAATATTTAACAATTAATGTTAATTTTAGAATGGTAAATGATTAGTCAATCGAAGCTTAGCGAAATTTGTGCTCTGAAAAAAAGCTAATTCTCTACCTAAGTAAATATCATCATCTCTGACCGATGTTTTAGGGGTGCGAATGTCAACTGGTGAAGAGAACTCCTGCTGAGGTCCCAACTCAGCAACGTAGTCCGTGCTAGAGGAACTATGGCCCTCTTTATCCTCCTTCGGTCGGATTGCAGAAGATAGGGTGCTTTGACCCGAAGACAAATCAAAGTACTAGGATACCCAAAATGATGATCTGTCTGAGATTGAGAAATATCCTAGGGACAAAAGGTGGAAGACTGCTCAAATGCCTCCTTCAGCTATAGCTGAAGGAGGCATTTGAGCAGAGTTCCGTGCTGCGTTTCACTTACGAGATGGAAAAGGATGGGAAGCTGCCCTTTCTAGATGTAACAGTCATGGAAAAGGGCGGAGGTTTCCACACTGCAGTCTACACTAAGGAAACAAACATAGGAATGTGCCTAAATGCCCACAGCGACTGCCCAGACAGGTGCAAGAGGAGTGTTGTTAACACATATGTCGACCGTGTTCTCAGCCACAGCTCAGAATGGAAGCAAGTCGACGAAGAACTCTGTAGGGTAAGGCAGGTCCTAGTCAATAACGGCTTCTCCAATGGTTTCGTCGAAGACATCATAAGAAGGAAAGTGAAAAGCCATGCAACCTCTGAAGAGACAACTAACACAACACCTATACCCCCTATTAGACTATTTTACAGGAACTTCTTTTCCACAGCTCATAAAACGGAGGAAAGGGTCCTGAAAGATATTGTTAATAGAAACGTTATCCCTACAGACAAAAATCAGAGGATACAACTGACGATTTACTATAAAACCAGAAAAACGGCCAGCCTACTCATGAGAAACTCTCCAGACACAAAACAGAACGCTTTAAAAGAGACTAACGTCGTCTATGCCTTCAAATGCCCTCTTGGGGACTGTAAACTCCAAAAAACCCAGTATATAGGCAAGACAACAACATCTCTTTCTAGGCGTTTAACGATGCATAAGCAACAGGGCTCCATTAAGGAACATATAATCTCTTCCCACAACCAAACCATCGCCAGAGAAATCCTAGTAAACAACACAGAAATCATCGATAGATACAGCGATAGCAGGCGGCTTGACGTTTGCGAGGCACTACACATCAAGAAGTCAACACCAGCAATCAACAGCCAATTATTGCACAACTATATTCTACCCACCTCAAGACTCCGCTCCAATATAGAAGCATCAAGAAATATGGACCAATAGGCTTTCTACAAACACTTCTATTCAATATCCATTGTTTCGTGTTCTGTCTTGTGTTGATGAAATTAATACCCTATTAATACTCTTGTTCTGTCTTGTGTTGATGAAATTAATACCCTATTAATACTCTTGTTCTGTCTTGTGTTGATGAAATTAATACCCTATTAATACCACATCTTGTTCTGTCTTGTGTTAATGCCACATCACCCCTTCCACCTCACTCAAATGTAGATATAAAATCGGAGATGCGTAAGTTCTATTCAGTTGTGTATTTGTGAACTAAAGTCTTTGGAAATGTAATAAGTTTTACGAAACGCGCTCGTGTCGCGTCAGACTAGAAATAAAAATGAATTTTGGAGAATTGATTTTTGATTTACCTCCAACCGTGAAGCGAAATGTACGAAAGATTGAGAAAATTCGTGTTAGAATTATTAATCTTACTTTTTCGGTCATATTTAATAATATATGTCTACAGGAAAGACTGCTACCAAAATATACTAATATATATATATATATATATATATATATATATATATATATATATATATATATATATATATATATATATATATATATATATATATATATATATATATATATATATATATATATGTGTATATATATATATATATATATATATATATATATATATATATGTATATATATATATATATATATATATATATATATATATATATATATATATATATATATATATATATATATATATATATATATTGGTAGCAGTCTTTCCTGTAGACATATATTATTAAATATGACTGAAAAAGTAAGCTTAATAATTTTAACTCACCAGACAAAAAGCAGAACGCTTTAAAAGAGACCAACGTCGTCTATGCCTTCAAATGCCCACTTGGGGACTGTAAGCTCCAAAAAATCCAGTATATAGGCAAGACAACAACATCTCTTTCTAAGCGTTACTTCAAACCATACTTCAAAGCCATAAGAGAGGTAGGAATTCTGGGGTATTTAACCAACCAGAACTCCAATCCTCTCCCAGTATTGGCCAGTGCTCGAGTCCCCTGGTGGGTTGAGTGTCTAAAAAGTTATAAACTTCAGCTACTGGAATAGGGTAGTCTGTGCATTAAGCATTTGGCACTGAGTTTTCCCATATAACAGTAACCGACGAAAGAGCATTAGAGGTCCCACACTATCTCATTGCCTGGGAGAGGATTGGAGTTCTGGTTGGTTAAATACCCCAGAATTCCTACCTCTCTTATGGCTTTGAAGTATGGTGTAGTGGATACAGCATGCAACTGCCACCTTGCTGGCCAGTGTTCGAGTCCCCTGGTGGGTTGAGTGTCTAAAAAGTTATAAACTTCAGCTACTATATATATATATATATATATATATATATATATATATATATATTGTGACAGTGTTCCACCCCCCTTATATTTCTCCCACGCCAGCTGTAAGAGTCGTGTCCACTTTACCCTAGCGTTCTCTACGTCGCAGGCATCAGTTTGATATATGTGGGAGGATGTAGTGTTCTCGGAGTGCCGAGAAATTTATCAAAGAAGAGTATTTTGGCCTGTGGTTTAGGCCCTTTAGGAAGCCAATATGGCGCTGGCTCTTCTGTTTTCCCGCCAAAACTGTGTGACGTCAGTGACACCGGATTGGTCACCGACAGCGATGTGGCACAGGGAGCCAATGAAAACCTCCCATGGGGAATGTGACGTCACGAAGGAAGGGGGGTCCGGTCAGAGCGCCACGGCTGCGCCATCAGTCAGACACGACACGTCAAGGTGGTTGGACATGCGAAGATTGGTCCTGTCAGTTTGACAGTTGTTTCCCGCTCCCGTGGATTTTACGCGTCACCCGAAGTCTGCCAGTACTCTGTGAGGTCTTCCTTCGTTCATGTGTTGGACCAGAGAGGGAATCGATGGGATATTGGGCAACAAGTGCTCTAGGACAGGTACTGTGCAAGAAGAAGTGAAGTCTGTGCAGTGACGTATGCGACGTCTGAGGCAATTCACCCGTTTGTGATGGCGTAGTGGCTGAACCGAGCCACCGGGAAGCAGTGGAAGAAGAAAACTATTCGGGAATCCGAACGACTGCAGCCGAGACGTAGGTGGCAGCCGTAGCTGGGAGGAGAAGTTGACGGCCGGGAGACCGACTCCAACCCTACAAGAAGTCGAAGAGGAGCACGGACCTGCAGTGAAAAGGCACGGAGACGACGCGCTTATGGTGGGACGTTGATTGAGTTCCTGGAGGACACGACAGTGTGTGTGTGGAGGCGTTCCCTACACGAGGCAGGAGCCCGGACCAGGAGCTACAACTCAACTCTCACCGGAGGATAGGTGGAAGTAGGTGATTCTAGTTTCTCTCCCAATTCCCCTTTAGTCAGCTATATTATTTAGCCAGAGTATTTTGTATGTCGTGAGCAAGGCTCACCTATGTCACAGTAAGGCACAAGTGTGCAGTGGGGCTACATAGAGTACCCACGATATTTATGATTATTATTGGTGTGTACAGGCACCCGGAGTAATTGATGAAGTTACTGTGTGGATAAGGTCTTTAATGAGACTTTAATACGATCATTTAGTGAGAGAATATATATATAATTATGCCAGTATTTGGGAGTTAGGCTATGTGCCCAGTAACTATGTTATTATCATTATAAATGTCTATGACTCATCCATATACATATATATGTCTATGCTCGTGTATTGAATAATCATTCATGTGTGCAGTGATTAATTGTGTTATCGCCCACGAAAGGAATTACTGAGAACTCCAGTGATATATACTTGCATAATTTATCATTAAATGAAGGGCAGTGTGTAATACCATGATAGTGAATTATTGTCACCTTTAATATAGAAATGTTTGATTGAGCCCAAGATCAGTGTAGCGAAGTATTTAGGTGCTATTGTCGCAAATATTGTGTGTTCGAACTTCTAGTGATCATTGAGAACTTAGAGAAACAGCGCGTGACGCCAGGGAAACAAGCAATAAACATTCGCGCGGGGGGAGTCGCCCAGCTGATTTTGACAGTGACGTGAGGGGGAGCATTGCCAGCTTGGCGAGTTCATATTATATGTGGGAACGAGCGTCTCCCGCCTGAAACAGCTGTTTGCTTATTGATATAATCTTGTGATGTCTTTGAATGAGTTTTAAGTAAAATACAAAGTACATTGGTGTTTATATCATCCCCTCCATATTTCTTGTGACTATATAATACCTGAAAGCAGAGAGCGATAGAAATAAATACCTGCCTGATATCAGACCTATTGAGTGTGTTCTTGCCACTGATACCACAATTCAACAAAACCACTGACGTGTTACTGGACACCGAAAACACCAGTTGGCGACCTTGTGGTTAGTCGTAGAGCCCATTGTTGGGGCGGGCATACAACAGTTAAGTGAACAAGTTGTGTTCCCACTCCTTCTCGATCAGAGGCCGGTTGGGATTGACTGGGATACTCTCCTGGCGTACAGTGGCGCCGCGAGGATAGAGTGAAGACCCGCAGGGCTACGGTGAGTGACCTTGAGTGTACTGTTGCTCGCCGAGTAAACCCCGACATTGGCGACCTTGCCAGGATCACGATCGAAATAAAGGTTGCAGTTGTGGTACTTGGCAGTGGTATTAGATATCAGGTACAGGTTATTACTCATAGCACAAGATGGAGGATGATAAAGTAACAAGGTTCATTGACACTAGAGATGAGCAGGTGCTGGAGGAGTGCACCAAGGCACAGTTACAGTCAATAGCAGACCATTTTGGGATAAAGTTGAAATCTTCCAGAGTGGGAGAGAGAAGACTGGAGATAATGGCACAGCTCAGAGCACGAGATGAAGCTTTGGGGGAGGAACGGCCACAAACTCCTGCCAGTATGGGAGAACACCTGAGCATTGGTGGGAGCAGCAGGGGATCCAGCGGCAGCAGGCACAGCGTTAAGCTGGAGATAATGAAGCTGCAGCTGGAAGCACAACTAAAGTGGGAAGAGTGAGAAGCAGAAGCACAGCTGAGGAGAGAAGAAGCACAGCTGCGCAGGGAAGAACAGGAGCGAGAAGCACAGCTGAAGCGTGAGAAGCGAGAGGCACAGCAGCGCAAAGAAGAGCGAGAAGCAGAAGCACAGCAGCGCAAGGAAGAGCGAGAGGCACAGCAGCGCAAAGAAGAGCGAGAAGCAGAAGCACAGCAGCGCAAAGGAAGAGCGAGAGGCACAGCAGCGCAAAGACGAGCTAGAAGCTAGAATGAGACAGCAGGAGATAGAAGCTAACAAGGATGTGGAGCTGAGGCGAGCTGAGCTAGGGCTAGCTTCCCCTGCTCCTCCACAGCAGGAGGACCGCCGAGTGAGGGAGCGAGATTTGCCGGTCTTTGTACCAAATGAAGCTGAAGGTTTCTTCGACCACTTCGAAAGGGTTGCTACTTTGAAGAGGTGGCCGAGGGCGGAGTGGGCGGAGCTGGTTCAGGGTAGGCTCACTGGTGAAGCTCGTGAAGCCTACAATATGCTTGACCTCCAAGAGTGCACCAACTACGATGCTGTAAAGAGAGCTGTGCTCCATTCTTTCAAGCTCACGCCGGAATGTTACAGGAAGAGATTCAGGGAATGTACCCGTTCGCCAGGAAAATCTTATGCGGAGACGGCGAGGGACATGGAGAGAAAGTTCCTTAAGTGGCTGGACTCTGAAGGAGCGAGGTCGGCTGAAGAGGTCAAGAGGCTTATGGTCATGGAGAAGTTTATGTCCGTGCTCTCTCCTGAGATCAGGGTTAGAGTAAAGGAGGCGGACATTAAGGACCTGAGGGTCGCAGCCGACAGAGCCGACATGCTGGAAGAAGCCTTACGCCCGCGTAGAGAGGGACAGCACCTACTGCCCGTATACTCCGGAAATGGTAGAAATTATAGGAGGATGGACGGATGGAGGACAGGAGCGAGTTCTCCCAAGTCCCACCTCTCGAGTGGCGACAACAGAGGCTCGAAGAGTGCTGTGGAGCCGGTAAAGAAGTACCAAGCTGAGAGCTCAGGAGCTGTTGCTGCGACGAAGGAGTCGACGGATGGTACGAGGAAGACACACGGAGCGACGGCCTCTGGAGGCGGTGCCAGGGCAAGCAGTGGTGGATGGTCTCCGACGAGGAAGATCCGCTGCTACAACTGCGGATTATTCGGACACGTCGTGCGGGAATGCAAACGCCCTAAACAGCGGGGGAACGTTGCTTTCGTGAGGGTCGAGGACCAGATGGCCGAGAGGGTGCGGGATGAACCCGTACTGAGTGGGGAGAAAAGAGTTCATCCATTCGTGAGTGAGGGAACCGTAAGGATGGGGGACGCAGACCCCATCCCGGTGAAGATATTAAGAGACACTGGGGAAGAATTTACCCTGGTGAGCGAAACCCTATTCCCCGAGGGTTACGAGAGTACCAGTGTGGGGGTGGCAAGCGTGACCACTGTGGGAGGCCCAGTGAGGATGCCCCTACACCAGGTGACTCTGAATTCTGATTATGGCTGCCAGACCCTAGTGGTGGGGGTCTGTGCATCAATGCCCAAGATGGAGGCACAAGTCATCTTGGGAAATGACGCATGTGGAGGATATGTCCTCCCGAATCTCGTGAAGGGCGAGGAGTGCCTAGAGCACTATAGGGAGACGGGCGGAGTGCTAGACACCTGTGGGGACGAGAAAGGAATCGCCACTGTGGCGTTCCCGGTTTGTGCTGTGATGCCGACACAGCGCGAAGGACACGGAGGGTGTGGATCTGATGGGGCTGAGGAGACGTCCGACAGCCTGGGAATCGATCACCTCTTCATGGGACCCGGAGAACGAGCGGAGGGCGAAGGCAGCCCAAATGGTGAGTTGCAGGTGACCCTCACCAGTTCACTATGGGTAGACCGCACTCGTCTTAGAGAGTTGCAGCAAATGGAGTTCCCCGAATTAATTCGTGAGGCCAAAGGAGGACGTGTTGGCCCTGAGAGGGCCACTCATTTTTACATACAGGACGGCATGCTGATGAGACAGTGGAGGCCTGTGAGGATGGAGGCCGGAGAAGAGTCTCTAGGTACGAGGCACCAGGTAGTGCTGCCGGCCCAGTGCAGAGCGGCAGTGTTAGACATATCACATTCTGTGGACTCTGCAGGTCACCTGGGGGTGACCAAGACGCTGCGAAAGATCAGGGATCATTTCTACTGGCCAGGTATGGACGCCGACGTGAGGCGTTATTGTAAGACGAGCTTACCGTGCCAGAGGGCAGGGAAGAGCCAACCCGCGATACCGAAGGCGCCGTTGGTCCCTGTTCCGGCGTTTGGGCGTGCATTCGAGCGTCTGTTGGTCGACGGGGTAGGTCCCTTGCTAAGGACGAAACGAGGGAATACCTACATGATGACGATCATGTGTGCGTCCACCAGATTTCCAGAAGCCGTCCCGATGCGACGTTTGACGTCGAAAGGAGTAGCCAGGCAATTACAACGATTTTTCTCTTGGGTGGGGATGCCCAGAGAAATTCAGACAGACTGTGGAAGTATATTCCAGTCTAAGTGGTTCCGACAGACGGTGACAGGTTGGGGAGTGACTCAGATTCGGTCGTCGCCCTACCGACCGCAGTCGCAAGGGGCGATCGAAAGGTTTCACTCCACCTTGAAGACCGTTCTGAGAGTGTTCTGCGCAGAACAGGGGGCTGAGTGGGATGAGGCAGTATACCCCGCGTTGTTTGCCATACGTAACGCGGTGGTAGAATCGTTAGGTTTCTCACCTTTCCAGCTGGTGTATGGACACGAGGTGCGAAGTCCTCTGTCCATGCTGAAGGAACAATGGACACCGGGAGTGACCGTGGGAACGGTCAATGAATATGTTCAAAGGTTCAAGGAGCGTCTCACTCTAGCAAAGGAACTAGCTGGGAAACATCTGAAGGAGGCGCAGCGTAAGATGTCGGAGTGGTACGACAAGAGAGCTATGCCGAGGGTGTTCCAGGTTGGGTCCCAGGTGATGGTATTGCTGCTGGGGAAAAGTAGGGTGACCGAGTCGCGGTTCGAGGGACCATACCAGGTGCTACGGCGGTTGGGTCCTGTATCGTATGAAATCGGGAAGCCGGATAGACCCCGCAAGAAACAGGCGTGTCATGTAGACCGCCTGAAGCCTTACTTCCCTGTGGAAGGAGGAGCCGCCGTGCAGGACGGGACGGTGACCCGAGACCCCCAGCAGAAGACGATTTTGTGCATGCAGGTGGACCAGGAACTTCCAGAGGAGGAAGGAAAGTGGTCCAGGGCGGACGGCACCCGTCTCATCAACACTGAGAGTCTGGCGAAGATCGAGGACAAGCTACTACACCTGGAAGGGCAACAGAGCGCGGACCTGACGAACCTACTGAGGGAGAATGCCTCTCTCTTTACCGACGTGCCCCGACGACACAAGAGTGTAACGCACGAGGTGGAGGTGAGGGACGCCAGGCCCGTCAAGCAGAGCGCGTATAGGGTGTGCCCGGAGAAGCGAGAGCTGATGAGGAAGGAGGTGGAGTATCTCCTTGAGAACGACCTTGCGGAGCCCAGTAAAAGTGAGTGGAGTTCCCCATGCTTGTTGGTGAAGATAAAAATATCTGATTTTATACAAAAAATTAACATTAAGAGGACACAAAAAAAAGTTCGCTTCCTAGAGGCTGTAGATTTCCTCGAACTCCTCCGACGCCGGGCATGAACCGAGGATGCAGCGAGCATTCCCCCTCTGGATCGCGACACTGAGGCGCTGAAAGAGAAAACTTGCTGCTCTATGGTCTCTTATGGTGTCAATGAGCTTGGAACCAAGATCCTTAAGAAACCTTCTTGCACTCTCTCCCCATGGGCCTAGGGTCTCAGACCCCATTGGACCGAAGTTGTACCGATGATCTAATTGCCTGTACTTGGCTGACTTGTCTCTTTCTCTGTGTGTCGCTGCGGCTCCTGCTGTGCCGGCAGAGAGGTTGATGTATGTGGTTGCCAGGGTTGATACACAAGTATAGTCCCATGCCAACTGTCTGCCACCCTTCCACGGTCGCAGTGTGATTCCGTCTGGTCGGCCGGCAAAGCTAACAGAGTCACGGTTTAGTAGGTTGCGGGGCTCTCTCTCTGCTGGACACTGAGCCGAGGCAAGGCTTCTTTTAATGATGTCATTGACTTCGTCATGTCTAGTGTGCCAACCACCAGATTTTCCACAGTGCAGGCCATGCAGTCCATATTCGTCAGCATCTGCCTTGCCGCAAATACACCTATAAACAGTGTGGATAGGGGCAGCAAGACGGAGAGCGACTGCAATACGGAGCTCCTGCGGATCAAGACGTGTGCCTGTCGCAGACATAGGGACTGCCAAAAGGAAGTCCCCTGCATGGGGAGCTTGCACAGCTGTGAGGCGTGCTTGATCACTGGGGGTTGTTGCTGCCTCCAGCAAAGCTGTGGCTTCTTTGTCTACAATGGGGCTATCCCAACTGGATTGTTTCTTGGCTTTCGGCATGGCTGGTCTGAGTGCTGGATCTGCCATGGCACCCCATTTCGTGTCGCATTCCGTGTAGTGGGGGTCCTGTATCCCCGCTACATCACTCAGGGTGTCAGGTAGAATTTCCTTAACCAGGTCATCTGATGCTGAGGAGGAAGACAGGAAGGCTGGGACAGCAATTTGGGTAGCAGTGCAGACACCCAAGCCACCGAGCCTAACAGAAAGAGTGGCTTGTTTCCACTGGCATTCGTTGAGGGAGAGGTCAACAACTTTTTCCAGCATGGTCTTCAGTAAGAGGTCATACTCTTCAAGCTTTCGGCTGTCGTAAGATGGGGCGCACCTCAGAAAGTAGGTTAGCCTCGGAAGGGATAGGCATTTGGTGAGGAGATAAAAAGCATCGTGGGCATCGATGTCACCTATTCTGTCTTCCATCCTCCTAAGTCTGCGATTTTCTTGTCAAGGATCTCCTCAATGGCGTTAGACCCGAGGGGGGCTCCAAGGAGGGTGCTGTTCTCGGCCCTAATGACATGGGCTCCAGGCAAGACAGACCTTATTCTAGCTACGATGTCTGGGTTGGAAGAGACTACTTCACACTTGGAAGGGTTCAGGACAAGACCCAGGCTTACTTCTTGCTCCTTTATTTTCCTGATATCTGCCAAGAGATGGTCTACGGTGCCAGCAATGGTGCCATCATCCAAAAAACAGATGTTGAACTCGCTGGACAAGCTTTCGGTGATTTCTTTTAAGTCTAAGCAGAAAAGAAGGGGAGCAAGAGGATCACTTTGCTGAGCACCTTCACATGATCTGATTTCATGATCACCAAAGAGCAGTTTTGACTCACCACTGTAGCACGATAGTATGAACGGGTAGAAGGGCCGGAAATGGCGTTGTACGGCACAAAGTACTGCATCTCTTCTTACCATGTTGAAGGCATTCTTAAAGTTCAGTTTGAGCAGGGCCTTTTCATCAGAAATGTTGGTGATGTATGCTCGTGCTGCATGAGCAGCCGCTTCACAGCCTTGGGGGATTCCAAATCCTAGCTGGATTGGTTTCAGCAATTCAGCCGCTTGCTGGCTGACTACCCTCGTAGCAGCCTTGGCAATCAGGCGTCGGAGAGAGTTGCCAACAGCGATTGGCCTGATTCCTTCGTCCTTCTTTTTGAGAGCACAGAGGGAGGCACCAAAAAAGAGAGGCCTGATGACCTCAGGTATCTCACCAGCCAGGCACATGTTGACGAACCTTGTGAGTTCCATAAGAAGATCTTGTGCAGCATCACCAACCTCAGGATTTAACATTTGCTTGATGTGTTGAGGTTTTAACCCTGTAAAGCCGCCTGCTGACCCAGGTGGAAAAGAAAGGGCTGCTTTGTAGACCTCAGATTCACCAACGATTAATGGGTCTGAAATGGTGTGGGCTGATGGCGGAACGATGTTGTCGCCTTGAGGTGCTCTGGGTGGGTGCTTGCTTTGCAGGGCCCGTGCTGTGGCTGAGTTTCGAGGAGCAATTTTCTCGTCACTGGTGAGGACTCTAATAGCACTTGCGGTATTTCCCTCTTCAATTTTCTTGGTGATTTGTGCTCTGATTTTGTGCGTTTCCGGTATGTTGTTGTTACCATTTCTGCGGTGGATGTGTTTTGCTCGGAGAGGCAGGCGAACTAGGTTGTTCCCCCTTGGGTATTCATTTATCGCCTTCAGGAACGAGGAAGCAAGTGATTTGTCCCTCCTTGGAGGGACAGTGATGCATACATTGCCAAAAAGATGGACATTAGTCCACGCTTGAATGTTTTCCGGGGCATCATTGACCCTTTTCAGAAGATTACAGAGTTTGGCTGCTGCATTTGGGCGGGCTACTTTTGGGATGTGTGGTAATGTTCTAGCAGACGTCGCTATGATCGCTTGGGTGAGGTTTTCAGATGAGATTAGGTTAATGGGAGTCTCTTCTCTAACTGTCAATGGCAGCTGGCCATAGCTTCCCTTTGGAAGCTGGTGGGAACCACTGCATCTTACCTCGTTGAAGGTGTGAAAGCGGATAACACCACCGTTGGAGTTTATGGCGGAGTTTTTGTTGCATACTCGGCAAAAACCTCTTTTAGGAGCAGTTGTTGGCACCTCAAGGCAAGGCTATATATATATATATATATATATATATATATATATATATATATATATATATATATATATGTCCTACCTAGTAGCCAGAACGCACTTCTCAGCCTACTATTCAAGGCCCGATTTGCCTAATAAGCCAAGTTTTCCTGAATTAATATATTTTCTCTAATTTTTTTCTGATGAAATGATAAAGCTACCCATTTCATTATGTATGAGGTCAATTTTTTTTTATTGGAGTTAAAATTAACGTAGATATATGACCGAACCTAACCAACCCTACCTAACCTAACCTAACCTATCTTTATAGGTTAGGTTAGGTTAGGTGGCCGAAAAAGTTAGGTTAGGTTAGGTTAGGTAGGTTAGGTAGTCGAAAAACAATTAATTCATGAAAACTTGGCTTATTAGGCAAATCGGGCCTTGAATAGTAGGCAGAGAAGTGCGTTCTGGCTACTAGGTACGACATATATATATATATATATATATATATATATATATATATATATATATATATATATATATATATATATATATATATATAACTGAAAACTCACACCCCAGAAGTGACTCGAACCCATACTCCCAGGAGCAACGCAACTGGTATGTACAAGACGCCTTAATCCACTTGACCATCACGACCGGACAAAATGAGGTGATAGCCGAGGCTATTTGAACCACCCCACCGCCGGCACTCGGATAGTAAAATTCCACTCACACACCACTCGGATGGTGTGAGTTTTCAGTTGCATATTGTCCTGGGGACCATTCAGGCTTGTTCGTATTTGTGTTCCTCACGTGTGCCCCAAAGAATGAGGTGATTTGGTAAAATGCTATGCCCAAGATTACTATCCGAGTGCCGGCGGTGGGGTGGTTCAAATAGCCTCGGCTATCACCTCATTTTGTCCGGTCGTGATGGTCAAGTGGATTAAGGCGTCTTGTACATACCAGTTGCGTTGCTCCTGGGAGTATGGGTTCGAGTCACTTCTGGGGTGTGAGTTTTCAGTTGCATATTGTCCTGGGGACCATTCAGGCTTGTTCGCATTTGTGTTCCTCACGTGTGCCCCAAAGAATGAGGTGATTTGAAAAAAATGCTATGCCCAAGATTACTATCCGAGTGCCGGCGGTGGGGTGGTTCAAATAGCCTCGGCTATCACCTCATTTTGTCCGGTCGTGATGGTCAAGTGGATTAAGGCGTCTTGTACATACCAGTTGCGTTGCTCCTGGGAGTATTGGTTCGAGTCACTTCTGGGGTGTGAGTTTTCAGTTGCATATTGTCCTGGGGACCATTCAGGCTTGTTCGCATTTGTGTTCCTCACGTGTGCCCCAAAGAATGAGGTGATTTGGTAAAATGCTATGCCCAAGATTACTATCCGAGTGCCGGCGGTTGGGTGGTTCAAATAGCCTCGGCTATCACCTCATTTTGTCCGGTCGTGATGGTCAAGTGGATTAAGGCGTCTTGTACACACCAGTTGCGTTGCTCCTGGGAGTATGGGTTCGTGTCACTTCTGAGGTGTGAGTTTTCAGTTGCATATTGTCCTGGGGACCATTCAGGCTTGTTCGCATATATATATATATATATATATATATATATATATATATATATATATATATATATATATATATATATATATATATATATATATATATATTTATATATATATTTATATATATATATATATATATATATATATATATATATATATATATATATATATATATATATATATATATATATATATACATATATATGCGAACAAGCCTGAATCGTCCCCAGGACAATATGCAACTGAAAACTCACACCCCAGAAGTGACTCGAACCCATACTCCCAGGAGCAACGCTACTGGTATGTACAAGACGCCTTAATCCACTTGACCATCACGACCGGACATAATGAGGTGATAGCCAAAGCTATTTGAACCACCCCACCGCCGGCACTCGGATAGTAATCTTGGGCATAGCATTTTACCAAATCACTTCATTCTTTGGGGCACACTTGAGGAACACAAATGCGAACAAGCCTGAATGGTCCCCAGGACAATATGCAACTGAAAACTCACACCCCAGAAGTGACTCGAACCCATACTCCCAGGAGCAACGCAACTGGTATGTACAAGACGCCTTAATCCACTTGACCATCACGACCGGACATAATGAGGTGATAGCCAAAGCTATTTGAACCACCCCACCGCCGGCACTCGGATAGTAATCTTGGGCATAGCATTTTACCAAATCACTTCATTCTTTGAGGAACACGTGAGGAACACAAATGCGAACAAGCGTGAATGGTCCCCAGGACAATATGCAACTGAAAACTCACAGATAGCTTTGGCTATCACCTCATTATGTCCGGTCGTGATGGTCAAGTGGATTAAGGCGTCTTGTACATACCAGTTGCGTTGCTCCTGGGAGTATGGGTTCGAGTCACTTCTGGGGTGTGAGTTTTCAGTTGCATATTGTCCTGGGGACCATTCAGGCTTGTTCGCATTTGTGTTCCTCACGTGTGCCCCAAAGAATGAAGTGATTTGGTAAAATGCTATGCCCAAGATTACTATCCGAGTGCCGGCGGTGGGGTGGTTCAAATAGCTTTGGCTATCACCTCATTATGTCCGGTCGTGATGGTCAAGTGGATTAAGGCGTCTTGTACATACCAGTTGCGTTGCTCCTGGGAGTATGGGTTCGAGTCACTTCTGGGGTGTGAGTTTTCAGTTGCATATTGTCCTGGGGACCATTCAGGCTTGTTCGCATTTGTGTTCCTCACGTGTGCCCCAAAGAATGAAGTGATTTGGTAAAATGCTATGCCCAAGATTACTATCCGAGTGCCGGCGGTGGGGTGGTTCAAATAGCTTTGGCTATCACCTCATTATGTCCGGTCGTGATGGTCAAGTGGATTAAGGCGTCTTGTACATACCAGTTGCGTTGCTTCTGGGAGTATGGGTTCGAGTCACTTCTGGGGTGTGAGTTTTCAGTTGCATATTGTCCTGGGGACCATTCAGGCTTGTTCGCATTTGTGTTCCTCACGTGTGCCCCAAAGAATGAAGTGATTTGGTAAAATGCTATGCCCAAGATTACTATCCGAGTGCCGGCGGTGGGGTGGTTCAAATAGCTTTGGCTATCACCTCATTATGTCCGGTCGTGATGGTCAAGTGGATTAAGGCGTCTTGTACATACCAGTTGCGTTGCTCCTGGGAGTATGGGTTCGAGTCACTTCTGGGGTGTGAGTTTTCAGTTGCATATTGTCCTGGGGACCATTCAGGCTTGTTCGCATTTGTGTTCCTCACGTGTGCCCCAAAGAATGAAGTGATTTGGTAAAATGCTATGCCCAAGATTACTATCCGAGTGCCGGCGGTGGGGTGGTTCAAATAGCTTTGGCTATCACCTCATTATGTCCGGTCGTGATGGTCAAGTGGATTAAGGCGTCTTGTACATACCAGTTGCGTTGCTCCTGGGAGTATGGGTTCGAGTCACTTCTGGGGTGTGAGTTTTCAGTTGCATATTGTCCTGGGGACCATTCAGGCTTGTTCGCATTTGTGTTCCTCACGTGTGCCCCAAAGAATGAAGTGATTTGGTAAAATGCTATGCCCAAGATTACTATCCGAGTGCCGGCGGTGGGGTGGTTCAAATAGCTTTGGCTATCACCTCATTATGTCCGGTCGTGATGGCCAAGTGGATTAAGGCGTCTTGTACATACCAGTTGCGTTGCTCCTGGGAGTATGGGTTCGAGTCACTTCTGGGGTGTGAGTTTTCAGTTGCATATTGTCCTGGGGACCATTCAGGCTTGTTCGCATTTGTGTTCCTCACGTGTGCCCCAAAGAATGAAGTGATTTGGTAAAATGCTATGCCCAAGATTACTATCCGAGTGCCGGCGGTGGGGTGGTTCAAATAGCTTTGGCTATCACCTCATTATGTCCGGTCGTGATGGTCAAGTGGATTAAGGCGTCTTGTACATACCAGTTGCGTTGCTCCTGGGAGTATGGGTTCGAGTCACTTCTGGGGTGTGAGTTTTCAGTTGCATATTGTCCTGGGGACCATTCAGGCTTGTTCGCATTTGTGTTCCTCACGTGTGCCCCAAAGAATGAAGTGATTTGGTAAAATGCTATGCCCAAGATTACTATCCGAGTGCCGGCGGTGGGGTGGTTCAAATAGCTTTGGCTATCACCTCATTATGTCCGGTCGTGATGGTCAAGTGGATTAAGGCGTCTTGTACATACCAGTTGCGTTGCTCCTGGGAGTATGGGTTCGAGTCACTTCTGGGGTGTGAGTTTTCAGTTGCATATTGTCCTGGGGACCATTCAGGCTTGTTCGCATTTGTGTTCCTCACGTGTGCCCCAAAGAATGAAGTGATTTAGTAAAATGCTATGCCCAAGATTACTATCCGAGTGCCGGCGGTGGGGTGGTTCAAATAGCTTTGGCTATCACCTCATTATGTCCGGTCGTGATGGTCAAGTGGATTAAGGCGTCTTGTACATACCAGTTGCGTTGCTTCTGGGAGTATGGGTTCGAGTCACTTCTGGGGTGTGAGTTTTCAGTTGCATATTGTCCTGGGGACCATTCAGGCTTGTTCGCATTTGTGTTCCTCACGTGTGCCCCAAAGAATGAAGTGATTTGGTAAAATGCTATGCCCAAGATTACTATCCGAGTGCCGGCGGTGGGGTGGTTCAAATAGCTTTGGCTATCACCTCATTATGTCCGGTCGTGATGGTCAAGTGGATTAAGGCGTCTTGTACATACCAGTTGCGTTGCTCCTGGGAGTATGGGTTCGAGTCACTTCTGGGGTGTGAGTTTTCAGTTGCATATTGTCCTGGGGACCATTCAGGCTTGTTCGCATTTGTGTTCCTCACGTGTGCCCCAAAGAATGAAGTGATTTGGTAAAATGCTATGCCCAAGATTACTATCCGAGTGCCGGCGGTGGGGTGGTTCAAATAGCTTTGGCTATCACCTCATTATGTCCGGTCGTGATGGTCAAGTGGATTAAGGCGTCTTGTACATACCAGTTGCGTTGCTCCTGGGAGTATGGGTTCGAGTCACTTCTGGGGTGTGAGTTTTCAGTTGCATATTGTCCTGGGGACCATTCAGGCTTGTTCGCATTTGTGTTCCTCACGTGTGCCCCAAAGAATGAAGTGATTTGGTAAAATGCTATGCCCAAGATTACTATCCGAGTGCCGGCGGTGGGGTGGTTCAAATAGCTTTGGCTATCACCTCATTATGTCCGGTCGTGATGGCCAAGTGGATTAAGGCGTCTTGTACATACCAGTTGCGTTGCTCCTGGGAGTATGGGTTCGAGTCACTTCTGGGGTGTGAGTTTTCAGTTGCATATTGTCCTGGGGACCATTCAGGCTTGTTCGCATTTGTGTTCCTCACGTGTGCCCCAAAGAATGAAGTGATTTGGTAAAATGCTATGCCCAAGATTACTATCCGAGTGCCGGCGGTGGGGTGGTTCAAATAGCTTTGGCTATCACCTCATTATGTCCGGTCGTGATGGTCAAGTGGATTAAGGCGTCTTGTACATACCAGTTACGTTGCTCCCTAGTAGCCAGAACTCACTTCTCAGCCTACTATTCAAGGCCCAATTTGCCTAATAAGCCAAGTTTTCCTGAATTAATATATTTACTATAATTTTTTTCTTATGAAATGATAAAGCAACCCTTTTCTCTATGTATGAGGTCAATTTTTTTTTATTGGAGTTAAAGTTAACGTAGATATATGACCGAACCTAACCAACCCTACCTAACCTAACCTAACCTATATTTATAGGTAAGGTTAGGTTAGGTAGCCAAAATAAGCTAGGTTAGGTTAGGTTAGGTAGGTTAGGTAGACGAAAAAACATTAATTCATGAAAACTTGGCTTATTAGGCAAATCGGGCCTTGAATAGTAGGCTGAGAAGTGCGTTCTGGCTATTAGGTACGACATATATATATATATATATATATATATATATATATATATATATATATATATATATATATATATATATATGTTGTTGAATGTGACCAAAAGGGTAAGATTAATGATTGTAACAAGAATCTTCACAATATTTCTTACGTTTTTCTTCACTGTCGGGGGTAGTTGAAAAATTAACTCTCCAAAGTTCATTTTCTCCTTTTATTTATGGTCGAATGCCTAAAAGCGTTTCACAAGGACTTCTCGCAGATTACAGCACGAAGATGTTGATCTTGAAGTAAAACATCCTAGTTTCCTCATGCAGAATCCCTGGAAAAGCAGATTGCTTGTACTATACATTCCCGTACACTGCACTGTTCATGGGGGGAGGGGGTACTAGATATTCTAACCTTTTTGTGACATTAGTACTGGCTTCCGCAAAGTCGCCAGACTGCTTGTCAATACTTAAATTCGGTATTTCCTGCCGGAGGTACGATGCTCGGGTATTTCCATACCCAGGACCCCCACCCTTCCCTAAGGAACGAGTAGTGCACTTTCGTCTTTTCGAGGCCACAGGAGTTCACTTCATAGGTGCTATAACCCTAACCGGCACCAGGGATAAAATCCCTGTTAAGGCCTACATTTGCCTTTATACTTGTGCCACCATTTATCCAGGTTTTCCACAGGTTTTTCTGCACGCAGATCTTGCCCTAATTTGATGATATCTGTCAACGGGTCCAATCTGGCGGCTTATGAAACATGCCTGAGTGAGATCTGGGACCACCCAGTTGTTCGCACTACCCTGAATGAACGGCAGTGCTACTGGAAATTTGTACCACCCCAGAGCAACGTGGCATGGAGTGTTGAATGAGAGAATTGTTGGGACAGTGAAATGCTGTATAAGTAAATCCTTGCAATGCTAAAAAACTAGAACTCCACACCGTTGTCACGGAAATTGAATCCAGAGGCAATAACCGACCGCTGACTTACCTTATTGATGACATCTCACAACATGAGTCACTTAGTCCATCTCATTTGATGTATGGAGAACCTCTCAACCTTTTTTGTAACCCTCACTGATGAGGACCTAAGAGATCCTTCATACATTGGGGAGAGCGACTTTGTTCAGCGTCATAAAGATCTGTTGCGAATAATCAGTCGGTGGAATGAAGTTTGGGATCTGGAGTATTTAACTGCTCTGCATGATTATTACTATGGGGCTACCAACCCCTGTAACATAATACAGTTACAACCTGTCGATGTTGTTCTGGTGGACAGCGAGAGCACATGCTCAGAGTGGCCTATAGACCGTATTGTCTCTGTTCACCCAGATAGTCAAGGACTCATGAAGACAGTAAAAGTGAAGTACGAAGTCACCACTAGCCTCATGTCAGTAGAAAAGTTAGCACTATTGGAGTTGGCTGGAGAAGTCATGAAGAGACCTACACAACTCTCAACTATAATAAGGGACATCCATCCTGTATGTAATGCCACACACAAGTGCACATTAAAATTAAAACAATATTTTAATAATTCTGATGAAGAGTAATAAAGTGTTCAGCGAGTCCTAAATAGTGGAATCCTACATGTATTCTCCCTCCCAGAATTATGTGGTAATTTCCCCCTTCCTAGATTATTAAAATTTATTTAATTATTATTTAATTACATATAATCCAGGAAAATATATGTCCTGTTTCATCAAATTATTAAAATAAATTTGAAGTTAAATTTCTCCTAAATAGGAGGATGTAATTAATTTATATATATTCATTATGAAAGCATATGAACTGTGATGTCACCAAAATTATATGTAATAATTCGAATATGGGACTATTTACATATATTATTCATACAGTCTGAGAACTGATTGATGCTTATTTTCATTATATATATTTAACTTATAATATATAGCAATAAATACAAGATCAATATCACTCCTTCCCTAAAAGTATAAATTATCTCTCAAATAAAACGAGAGAGGGAGGATTGAGAGAGCAGCCATATTATTTGCCAAGACGAATCACACGCTGTGTTTGTTCCCTGAGTTCTCGTAAAATCACGTGATATTTTAAAGTTATACTTCACAGCGACATCGTCAATTATCGGGAAGTATCTCGTTTCCGGTTCTAGCACAAAGATTAGAGTGGCCATTCATTTTCTTACAAGTGTAAAGGCACTGCGGGCTCACCATAGCCCGTGTTACTTGGAACATTATGTTCCAGGTAGCGAATCTTTAACAACAACAACATTACAAGTGTAGTTCATGGTTAGAGGTATGACCGGCAGCCGACCACAATGGGTAAGACTTTTTCCACAAATAAATTGTGGTATTTAACTGAATTTATATGTCTGTAAATGTTGCATGCATTTTTTACAATGTAACATTCTGGCAGGCTGAGGTTGGAACTACATTTAAACATTGAGTTAAGGGTTTCTAAACTCAGACATATTGCGGCATGTAAGTGACGCCACAAGCCACATAGTCTATGTGGAAGTAACCAGCCTGTGGGACTCATACGTGTTCAGACTGGAGCAACAGCCTCTGAGCCAGATAAGCTGTTGCTCCATGTAATTACTAACTCAATTCACTTATACAATTTAAATAACCTGAATTATTTACTTAGTTTAACTAACTGATTTAATTTAGTTTAGTTGAATTTAAATATAAAACCCCCATAGTCTGTGTGGATCAATATGTGGGAAATTTAAACAATTCAGTTCACTAAGATTTCACTAAGCTTTTATGAAATAAATATTTAATTAGTTTAATTTCACAATTTTACGATGTTGAATTAAATGAAATTAATAAAATTAATAAAACTTCCCCACAGGAGTGTAATTTGGTGCTAGTTGGCAATTGATGTGTTGCTTTGTTTGCTTTATGTATAATGCCTCGCTGATGTCCAGTCTGTTGTTGCTGACGATTATTTTGGTGTTGTTTGTGAGTATATCTCTGGTGATGGTCTGGTTATGTTTAGTGAGTATATCTCTGGTGATGGTCTGGTTATGTTTAGTGAGTATATCTCTGGTGATGGTCTGGTTATGTTTAGTGAGTATATCTCTGGTGATGGTCTGGTTATGTTTAGTGAGTATATCTCTGGTGATGGTCTGGTTATGTTTAGTGAGTATATCTCTGGTGATGGTCTGGTTATGTTTAGTGAGTATATCTCTGGTGATGGTCTGGTTATGTTTAGTGAGTATATCTCTGGTGATGGTCTGGTTATGTTTAGTGAGTATATCTCTGGTGATGGTCTGGTTATCTTTAGTGAGTATATCTCTGGTGATGGTCTGGTTATCTTTAGTGAGTATATCTCTGGTGATGGTCTGGTTATCTTTAGTGAGTATATCTCTGGTGATGGTCTGGTTATCTTTAGTGAGTATATCTCTGGTGATGGTCTGGTTATCTTTAGTGAGTATATCTCTGGTGATGGTCTGGTTATCTTTAGTGAGTACATCTCTGGTGATGGTCTGGTTATGTTTAGTGAGTATATCTCTGGTGATGGTCTGGTTATCTTTAGTGAGTATATCTCTGGTGATGGTCTGGTTATGTTTAGTGAGTATATCTCTGGTGATGGTCTGGTTATGTTTAGTGAGTATATCTCTGGTGATGGTCTGGTTATGTTTAGTCAGTATATGTTCTTCAATAGGTCCTTGCTGCTTGTACAGTGTTAGGTGTTTTAAAAGGGATGTTGTTGCTTTCCCAATATATTGAATTTGTTGGAGCTGACAGTCTCAAAGTGGTCATGTGAAGGCATAAAATATTGGTCTCTTTCAAGGAGTTTTGTTTGGTATCAGGAGAGCTCCTCATGAGCAAGTTGGCAGTCTCCTTGCTCTTATGGTATATTTATTTAATTAGTTCAATCTTGTAATATTTGGGACTTGTCAAGATATTGAGCATTACACAGCTAACAGTCACAAATGGGTCTGGTAAAGAAATAGACGACATTGTTTTTTTAAAACGACACTTTCAAGTCGCTCCATTTGTGATAGGATTTTTTTTTCATTAGAATAAATAATTTCTTTCCGTTTTAGATTCTATTTATATTTTCTCAAGCACTTACAAACAATTCAATTCCCCAATACCGTAACAAGTATCGTTACTAAGGTTATTATTATTACAATAATTGTTAAATTAATCATAGCACGTTAAAAAAAAAACTGGTGAATAGCCTCAGAGAAATGCAAAATTTGTTTCCACTAACAGTTACTTTCATGCTATTGTTTCTCTTCCGGCAGGAAATACAGCTCTTCACGTGGCAGTGGAAGCTGGCAGAGTAGAGGCTGTGTACGGCCTGCTGAAGTTCTGCCCGAATCTCTCCCTCCGTAACTCCCAAAGTTTGTGCCAAACTACATTTTGTAGAGTATCTGTGAATGCACAGTTTTTTCATTGTATGTTTCCTATTAATTTTTATATTTTATGCATCTGAAGAGATCCAACGACTTTTTGTTACCTTGTTGTGCCTGAACATCCAGAAGTTTCGTAGAGTTACGTGAGTGTCATACATAAGTGTGATAGGCCTAGCTTTATTTGTTAAGTAGTTTGTTTTTTAAAATTTCTTGGTTGAAACAACTGCAGGTCTTCATTAGTTTTAGCAGCATCAACTCCTCACTACAGCTGAAATTTGTATATTTGATTTTTCATTGGAGGGTATGAGGTATCTGGGGTGTGTCAGGGTTAGTGTTCTCTCAGCCACTGCTACTGACATACACATACAACCATACCTGATGGCATCAGCAGTGACGGGAGACATGTTGGTCAACATGTCCACTGAAGCAGAATACAACCCTATTTACAAACCTGTATTTCCCTGTAATGTAGTGAAGGGCCAAGAAAAGAGATGATGGTGTACAAAAGGGGAATGATTTTCCTTGTATGTAAAGGGGCGGATATTTACTCAATATAATAAGACAAAAAATAAGTAAATTACACAATGTAAGTCCATAACAAAATGATATTGTCCTGCACACAGAGTGGGAACTCAGCGGGGACATGACCCCCACTACACAGAATGTAACACAAAATGAGGTACCCTGGCAGACCTAGCACTCAGACCAGCCATACTGAATGCCAACAAATTATCTAGCTGGGACAGCCACATCGTACAGAGAGATGCAACAGCTTTGCTGGAGGCAACACTAACTCCCTGTGATCATGCTCACCTCACATCTGTGCAGGCTCCCCATGCAGGGGACGTTATTTTGGCAGTCCCTATGACTGTGAAGGGCACACGTTTTGATCATCAGCAACTCTGTATTGCAGACGCCCTCCGCTTTTCTACCCCAAACCACATTGTATGTAGGTGTATTTGCAGTGAGGCAGATGCAGACGAATATGGATCACACAGCCTGCGCTGCAGAAAATAAGTGGGTTGGCACTCAAGACCCGACTTAGTCAACGACATCATTAACAGGAGCCTTACATCTTCCCAGTGTCCAGCAGAGAGCACAGTAACCTAATGAACTTTAACTTTCCTGCTCTTTCTGGTCGACCTGATGGAATCACACTACATCTATGGAGAAATGACTGATGAATGGTGTGAGTACATTCATATCCACTTTGGCAGCCACGTAATCCTCCTCTTTGTTGGTTAAGCAGGAGGTGCGGCAATACACAGTCACAAATCAATCAAGTACACAGAAAAAGATCACCTTTACAATTTTGTTCTGAAAGGTTCTGAGACACGAGGTCCATAGGGAGAATGATACCTGGTTGATACCTGGTTGATGGGGTTCTGGGAGTTCTTCTACTCCCCAAGCCCGGCCCGAGGCCAGGCTCGACTTGTGAGAGTTTGGTCCACCAGGCTGTTGCTTGGAGCGGCCCGCAGGCCCACATACCCACCACAGCCCGGTTGGTCCGGCACTCCTTGGAGGAATAAATCTAGTTTCCTCTTGAAAATGTCCATGGTTGTTCCGGCAATATTTCTTATGCTTGCTGGGAGGACGTTGAACAACCGCGGACCTCTGATGTTTATACAGTGTTCTCTGATTGTGCCTATGGCACCTCTGCTCTTCATTGGTTCTATTCTACATTTTCTTCCATGTCGTTCACTCCAGTACGTTGTTATTTTACTGTGTAGATTTGGTACTTGGCCCTCCAGTATCTTCCAGGTGTATATTATTTGATATCTCTCTCGTCTTCTTTCTAGTGAGTACATTTGGAGGGCTTTGAGACGATCCCAATAATTTAGGTGCTTTATTGCGTCTATGCGTGCCGTATATGTTCTCTGTATTCCCTCTATTTCAGCAATCTCTCCTGCTTTGAAGGGGGAAGTGAGTACTGAGCAGTACTCAAGACGGGACAACACAAGTGCCTTGAAGAGTACAACCATTGTGATGGGATCCCTGGATTTGAAAGTTCTCGTAATCCATCCTATCATTTTTCTGGCTGTCGCAATATTTGCTTGGTTATGCTCCTTAAACGTTAGGTCGTCCGACATTATTATTCCCAAATCCTTTACATGCTGTTTTCCTACTATGGGTACATTTGATTGTGTTTTGTACTCTGTATTATGTTTAAGGTCCTCATTTTTACCGTACCTGAGTACCTGGAATTTATCACTGTTAAACATCATGTTATTTTCTGATGCCCAGTCGAAAACTTTATTAATATCAGCTTGAAGTTTTTCAATGTCCTCAGCCGAGGTAATTTTCATACTGATTTTTGTGTCATCTGCAAAGGATGATACGAAGCTGTGACTTGTATTTTTGTCTATATCTGATATGAGAATAAGGAAAAGCAGTGGTGCAAGGACTGTACCCTGAGGTACAGAGCTTTTCACTGCACTTGGACTAGATTTTATATGGTTGACAGTTACTCGCTGAGTCCTATTTGACAGAAAACTGAGTATCCAGCGTCCTACTTTACCGGTTATTCCCATTGACTTCATTTTGTGTGCTATCACGCCATGGTCACATTTATCGAAGGCCTTTGCGAAGTCCGTGTATATCACATCAGCATTCTGTTTCTCTTCTAATGCCTCAGTGACTTTGTCGAAGTGCTCAAGTAGCTGTGAGAGGCACGATCTTCCCGCTCGAAATCCATGTTGGCCTGGGTTATGAAGGTCATTGGTCTCCATGAAAGGAGAATGTGCAAGGTTTCTCAAGGATTTTGGCCCCAGACTCGCCGAAACAACAAGTGACCTTAGAGTGGCGAGCTTTCTTCTCCGTCGCCTCAGTGTGGAACCTTCTGTAACTGACGCCTGCATTAACTGACTCGGCCACGGTAGAACAAACGTTGACCAGCCCAGAACTCTTCTAAGCTCTCTGAAAGGCTCTGGAGGCCCCAAACTGGGACCCATCCAGGGTTTTAGAGTTAACTCTACCACACTCGAGCCTTCAGTAATTGCGTTCTCACTCATACGCCTCAATAATGAACGGCATTACTGTAGGTGTTCAAAGGAAGCTTCTTTCATCATTCAGCAAGGTAACATGTATCTACAGATAGACGGAGTAGCAATGGACTCCGCACTTATAGTGCTATTTGCAATTTTTTACATTATAACAATCGAGGAAAGAGTCTTCAGTAATAGGCTAATGCCAAGTGAATACTGCCGTTATGTCGATGACATATTCGTAATAGTAAAAGACCTAGAAGAATTAATTGATATGAAAAGCAATCTAGAAAGAGGGGTCAGGATTACGATTCACCCATGAAAATAGTGAAAATAACAGTCTGTCTTTCCTGGATATATTAATAATAAACATAGGAGCATTTCTGAGCACTGGTGTCTATACCAAGCATACAAACATAGGATTATGTTAAACAGTAGGAGTGAGTGACCCAAAAGATTCAAAGCCAGTGTTCTCAACGCTTATATCCGTCGAGCCCTTACTCACTGCTCTGAATGGAGTAACGTGAGTAAGAAGTTTGAAAGGATAACACAGGTGTTGGTGAACAATGGATATAGCAACTATAAGATAAACACTAATATATAAGAAGACACTTGAACAGGTGGTATAATCATAAACAAAGAACAGAAACCACAACACCTATAATAAAATTAAATTACAAATCCACCACGCAAAGTAAACATAAAGAAATAAGAAATATTCGACAAAGGAGTAAAACTCCTAACCAAAACTTAGACACAATCATATACTATAAAACAAAGAAGATCATTAACCCCATTACAAACTGCCCGAATCCGACTGACAACCCTTTACAGAAGTCGAACGTGGTATATATGTACACCTGCCCCCACGAAGGATGAAGCCTTCAATCTAAGTACTTAGGTATCCGTCGACCAAGCTGACAAGGCGTTTGACCTATCAACTTCAATCAGGTGCCCCTAAAAATCACATGAGACAAACCCATGACATCACACTAACAAGAGAAATACTGAATAAATATACTTATATATTACATAAAACCCTATGTGTAAGATTATAAATTCTAGAAGCCATTCACATAAAAACGTTGAACAACCCACCATTAATACTCAAATAATGGAACTATTCACTCAACCCACCATGAGAGTGAGAACAAGACCGGAACGTGAAGATGCCAACGTTGAAGACAATGCCCAAAAGGCTTCACCCACTACACCTAACTAGTCTTTGTATGTGCTTCTAACCTTTACTTCTTACTCCTCACCTAATTGTATGTATACGTTATTGACCTATGCTTCTTACCTTATACACCTCACCAATATGTATGTTCCTGACCTCGCAATGGTATAAATCCAATACGCCAACCGAACAGTCCAGTCCACAGTTATAGCCCCGCTCCTGTGCCAGGTAAGTCCATTACGGGCTCACCATAGCCCTTGCTACTTGCAACTTTTGGTTCCAAGTGGCGAATCTTAAACAACAACAAACCGAACTGACATCAGACTCGCAATACAAGGACATGAAATTGAGTGAGTTTCCTCTTTTCAATACCTAGGAGTCATAATAGACAGACAGTTGAAATTAGCTCAAGAAATTTAATATCTTCGCTAACGTTGTAAAGCCAGAAACTCAGCTTTGCACTCCCTGACAAATCTTAGAGAGGGTGCATCTCTCCCAGTACTCAAAATGTACTACGTTCAAGCAGTTAAGTCACTCATTGACTATGCTGCTCCTGCTCTTACATCCCTCAGTGATAACCAATGGGAGAAACTGGACGTGTCTCAAAATAATGCTCTCAGAATAATGATGGGAGCACCTATATGGACGCGTCGAGAGAATCTAAGAATGGAAACCAACTTATCAGCCTTAGAAAATACGATCAAACAAAGAATAGCCACCATAACAGTAAGACTTGTTGGAACCACCGCCAGACTGTCAATCGAAGACAGCATACACAGATCGCTTTACAAAAACCTTCAGTATTTAACAAGTGCATGGACGGATAATCTAGTCAAGATTCTAGAGAAAGTTGACTTGAAACGGACCATTAAAAACAATGGAGACATTGACCATATCAACACTTTCGGCAGACTACTGCTGAGGGAAGAATCGATTTTAAAGATAATCATTGAAGGATTATCAGTTAAAAGATCAGCATGTGACTCGCAGAGGCTCAAAGCTGTCATAGAACAACAAATGGAAACCATCTCGAGACCTACAACGACTCACATCTTCACAGACGGATCAGTTGATCAAGAAAGAGGTTCTGCTGGGGCAGCAGTTTACACTACCATCCACGAAGCTTACTGGAGCATGAATAGTGGGTGCTCATCATTGCAAACAGAATTATATGCCTAAAGGAGGCCATAAACTATTTAATTGAGAATAATTTACATGATGTCATCATTCATACCGACTCTAAATCTTCGCTCCAGGCATTGTTATCCAGCCAGCACAGTGATTATATACAACTTATCACAGAAAACCTACATCTTGGAAAAGAAGCACACAATCTAGGGCTGTCAGTTACCCTAAATTGGTTACCAAGTTACATTGGCATAGATGGTAATGGAAAGGCAGACTCACTAGCAAAAACACTCACTGCTCTTCCTGTTGTACAGGTTAAAATCCCTCCAAGTTTTTCACAGATTAAGGAGTAAATCAAGAAGAAAACACTCCCAACTATCAAAATTTCCCCACATACCCAAAGTAGCTGAAGGAAAATCCACTGCGATGTGGTTAGAACAAACCACTGTGTACTAGTCTTTCAAGCTTGGTAAAAACATATCCAGAGACATTGCAGTAGCCATACACAGACTCAGAGTTGGTTACAAGAGCTGTTGGGTGGTAATAAACTCAATAGTTAAAGAGTATCATATCTGCTGAACAGATGCAGAGGCACCACTATTAAATTACTTACTGGAATGTGACGCAACTGAAGACCTGCGCATCAAATTCAACATTAATCCAATGACAGGAGATGCATTAGATGCAAATTCCACAGTGACTACAATGATTAGAAAAGCAGTTGAAAAATGTAACACACTAGTGAACACTGTGCATCTATATACACCACCAAGATAATGTTATTAAAATAAGACTAAAACCAGTTCGCTAAAACAGAAGCTAAAAATAAAGAGGAAAAAGGAAAAATCCCCACCTTCATTTAAAACTTTTACTCAAATATCTCAGTAACAAGGTTATCGCGAATAACTGTACTCAATTATGGGCTCACTATAACCCCGTGCTACATGAACATTTTGTTCTGAGTAGCTAAATCTAAAACAACAACGAAACAGTCTGGCGAATATATTCTGAAGTCCAAAGATAAAACAGCTGTAACAATTCTTAAGAATTACAGGAAATGCGACAAAATCAAGGCAGAGGACAAAATAAGGAAAATCATTGTCCTCCACTGTCTCATGCACATGGCCTTATCTCATTTCGAAAAGCTGAATTATGTGGTGTCAGCAGAAAGATGCCAGGAAAAATCCACAAAGCACGAAACCCCACAAGTCCTTCTCACAGTAAAAAGACGGATTCCAAAAAAAAACTTGATCGTGGCATTTGGGGCGTGTTCCAACACAGGCCCTACACCACATTGCCCCTCAGATGCTTCAGAAGTCAGAGATTTGGACATAACAGGGACGGTAGCCAACGCCCAGTGAGGTGTGGAGTCTGCAGCCTGCCCCACGACACGAAAATATTCTTTGATAAACACAATTCTAACTAGCCCATTCAAGCTATGTGTCCAAATTGCTCCAAAGCACACCACCCTTGGAACTTGAGATGCCCACAAAAGGCTTAATTAAAATGATCCTGAAGAACCCTTACGCCTACAGCAGAGCAGCAATCCCAACCCAAATATATACCAGTTCCCCTGCCCATAAAAACAGCGTAGAGCTTACCAAGACCAAACCAGATGGAGAGGGCACATGACCCTCCACCATGGCCGATGGTGGTCTCCGTCCAGAACAAAGAGATGGCTAGGGGTCACAAACAGAAAATAGTTCAACGTAATCGCCCACCCAATGCATCCAGTAAGCACACTGGGGGCAATGAAGATAGTGTCCGAGTTTCGACTGATTAGGTCTAAAGAATAAACAGGGTCCAGACCAGCACATCAATAAGTAATGTTCCTACTCAACTGGACACCCTATGGCCTATGCTTAAGGCCTTCGTCATAAGATTGGTCGAAAGTTTGTTGTCGACATACGGTTTCAAGCAAACTATAGAGACTCATAACACAATTTAGCACAAACTCAAGAAATTCGAAAAACAATATCCACACCTTCATGAATGCAAGGCAGGAAACACACTCCTAAAAAACAGGTAGAGTCCCCAAATCCACAAGGGCCGTACCGAGGATTCGAACCTGCGTCCGGGAGCATCCCAGACACTGCCTTAATCGACTGAGCTACAACAGGGTAAAAGGACCTTGTGGATTTGTTCATTTGATGCATCACGTTAGTGTGATCTCTGTGTGTGAGGTAGAGTCCAGTTCTTCTGAAAGCGACTTTGATGAGTCAGTTTCAAGTACACCAAGATCCTCAACTCCAATTTCAACTTCCAATGAATTCACCTGACTCCATGGATGCCACGGTAATATCACCAAATTCCAAAAGTCTAGAGGACTAAAGATCCTGCAATGGAATGCGCAAGGGCTGTGCTCAAAATTGCAACACTCTCAATGCATAGCACCTCAGCTTCCACAAACCTACCAGAAGACTTCCCAGTCCGACCAAACGGTGGCTCCTCCCAACAGGCCACCTGGCCCCCACACTGGCGACCCAAGGACCACCAGCACCCTTATAGTTGCTTGCATCTTGTACAGGCATTAGCCCTGGTTTTATTCGACTAGCAGAGAGGTTTGCTGGGCAAGACAATCAACGAATGGTCAAAGAACTCAGCGTGCTATACTTAGACAACGGCCTGGACCCTATCTTCGCCCCGGATGCTCCTCCGGGGCGAAGGCCTCCACTACCACTCCAGAGACTATCACCAGGACGACCACGAGGTCGATCTCAACATAGACTCCAGAACCACACAAGACCCGGGCAGCACAAACAGAGTATTTCCCTCTCCAGCTCCCAACACTCCTACCATCACCATCCCAGCAGACACACTAGCAGACGTGCTGTCTACAAATACTAACAGCATCACCAACGCTCCTGAAATAGATTCTACCACTAATCCTCGAACACTGAGCCAACCTGAGGCTGTGAGACCAAAGACAAAACCACCAACTATGGATGTTACGACTCCTCGGACGAGGAAATCTTACTTGCTCTACCGCCAATGCACATATACGACACCTACTCGGTACAAGACCTCCTCATGGAGGCCACTTCACCAAACTCTAATGACAACATGGACATGTCAACTCGAAGCAAGTCTTAGCCAAAGAAAAAAAAATGAAAGACCTAGAGGCCTACACTAACCCACCGGCTCCATTACTGGTACAGCCAGCCCTCTGAGGCAGAAAACCACCATGAAGACCCCATCTATCCACAGATCTCTAATATTTGCTATTGGTACTTGTAATGGCTCGAAAGAGCCTCCACATATAGGCTATTCATGCTTGTGACACCTTTAGTGTGGCTTAATCTTTATTTACAATCATCAATCCTGTTGGAAATATCAACAAATTCCAACAACCTGGGGGATTAAAAAAACTGCAATGGAAAGTGCAAGTGCTGCACACAAAATTGCAACATTTGCAATGCATAGCAGAAAACAAAGGCATACACATCCTACTACTACAGGAGAGCTTGCTTCGAGGTGGATTAGAACCTAAAATCTTTAACTATCAAAGCTTCTTCCTTCCATGGGTCAACGGGCAATCCAGGGGATGTGCCATCAGTGTGAAAAGTGACCTGATCTCCAAGCCTATAACCAGCCCACCCAACTGTGAGCCAGGGACAGAGGTGATGGGAGTATCCATTGAGCTAAGACATGACAAACTTGAAGTGTTTAATGTTTACAGGTCTCCACGTGCTGAAATGGATCTCTCAGTGTTATTTGGACACACGACAACCTTAAACACCATAGTTTGTGGTGATTTTAATACCCATCATCATTTGGCACTAGGCTCGAACACAACAGATGAGGGCCGGCACTCATATAGCAAATCTACTAGACCAGCTATATAAATTCAAAACCTAAACAAGAATGAACCCATCCACATCCAAGAAGGCAGATTAGACCTTATCTTCATTTCAGCCTTCCTCAGAGATGCAGCAACATGGTTCGGTGAGCCCAAACTCACAAGCGACTACTATGAGGTCTCTCCTGGACCAAAAACTGTCTCATAAACAGAGAAACAAGAGTGAAACTTCATGGCACAGTCTCTGAATACAAAAGACATGAAAATAGTACATCGCAAGGAGGTATTCATAGCCCCCTTCTCCAACCATTTAATGGAAAGATATCAAGGGGTGGTTGGAGATTTTTTTCGCATAAAGAGCTGGTTATTGCACTAGACTGTTACTTGCATACAGGCGAAAAGAGACCCCAATCACTCCTTGATAGAAAAACAGCTGACCTCGGCAACCACACTTCCCCTACTGTCGGTCGACCAGCAATGGACAATGGAGTGCTTGCAATTACTTGGGAGATCATCCTGTATGCTTCCTGATCCTGGAAAGGGGTTTAGCGTTACCTATATTTAGGGGTTCGGCTCCAAAACTGGCCTTGTTGTCTTGAGTTCACACCCTACTCAAGCCGCCCTGACTACCTGCTCGCTCCCCAGGAAATAATTTTCAGTTTCCAAAACGTTCCTGGAAAGTGTTAGAAAGGAGTGGAATCGTTTGTTTTCATGCATTAGATAGGTTATTTTGTCTGGTGTTAAATAGGTTTGCAAAACTTATAACCAAAACCTACGTACCTAACCCTAATTTGAAACTCTGTGACACCTTTTATAAAGTGTTTAAAGTTAAAATATGAATTAAAAAGGAAATGTAAAAATATAAAAATATATTTCTACATTTAGTAAAATAAAAGAGGATCATAATAATGGTTGGTTCATCACTTTTATTAATTTTTCATTTGTAGTAGCATAGTGTAGTGGCCCGGTGTAGTAGCCTGGTGTAGTAGCGTGGTGTAGCAGCCTGATGTAGCAGCGTGGTGTAGTAGCCTGATGTAGTAACATGGTGTAGTAGCCTGATGTAGTAGCGTGGTGTAGTAATGGGTGTAGTAGCCTGGTGTAGCAGTCTGGTGTAGCAGCCAGGTGTAGTGGCATGGTGTAGTAGTCTGGTGTAGTAGTGTGGTGTAGTGGTGTGGTGTAGTAGCCTGGTGTAGTAGTGGGATGTAGTGGCGTGGTTTAGCAGCCTGGTGTTGTAGCATAGTGTAGTGGCGTGGTTCAGTAGCGTGGTGTAGAAGCATGGTGTAGTGGCGGGGTGGGAAGAGGAGGAGAACGAGGAGGAAGGTGAAGGAGGAGGAAGAAGGGGGCAGGAGGGTGATGAGGAAGGGGGAGGAGGAAGGAGGAGGAGGGCGAGGAGGACGAGGAGGAGGGCGATGAGGAAGGAGGAGGAGGAGGAGGAGGAGGAGGAGGAGGAAGAAGGAGGAAAAAGGCGAGGAGGAAGGAGGAGGAGGACAGGGAAGTGGAGGGGGAAGATGAGGGGAGAAGAGAGGAAGGGGAAGAGAAGGGGGATGAAAAGGAAGGTGAAAAGGAGGGGAAGAGAAGGAAGGAGAAGAGGAGAGGGGAAAAGAGAAGGAAGGGGAAGAGGGGAGGGGAAAGAGAAGGAAGGGGAAGAGGAGAGGGAAGAGGGGATGGGTAAGGACCGGGAAGGGTACGAGAACGGAGGGTAAGAGAAGGGGGATGAGGAGGAGGGGGAAGAGGAGGGGTAAGAGAAGGGAGGAAAGAGGAGGGGGAGAGGGGAGGGGTAAGGGAACAGGGAATGTGGAGGAAGGGGAAGAGAAGGGGGGATGAGGAGGAGGGGGAAGAGAAAAGGTGTAAGATAAGGAAGGGGAAGAGGGGAGGGGTAAGAGAAGGAAGGGGAAGAGGGGAGGGGTAAGAGAAGGAAGGGGAAGAGGGGAGGGGTAAGAGAAGGAAGGGGAAGAGGGAAGGTGTAAGAGAAGGAAGGGGAAGAGGGGAGGGGTAAGAGAAGGAAGGGGAAGAGGGGAGGGGTAAGAGAAGGAAGGGGAAGAGGGGAGGGGTAAGAGAAGGAAGGGGAAGAGGGAAGGTGTAAGAGAAGGAAGGGGAAGAGGGGAGGGGTAAGAGAAGGAAGGGGAAGAGGGGAGGGGTAAGAGAAGGAAGGGGAAGAGGGGAGGGGTAAGAGAAGGAAGGGGAAGAGGGAAGGTGTAAGAGAAGGAAGGGGAAGAGGGGAGGGGTAAGAGAAGGAAGGGGAAGAGAAGGAAGGGGAAGAGGGGAGGGGTAAGAGAAGGAAGGGGAAGAGGGGAGGGGTACGAGAAGGAAGGGGAAGAGGGGAGGGGTAAGAGAAGGAAGGGGAAGAGGGGAGGGGTAAGAGGAGGAAGGGGAAGAGGGGAGGGGTAAGAGAAGGAAGGGGAAGTGCAGAGGGAGGGGTAAGAGAAGGAAGGGGAAGTGCAGAGGGAGGGGTGTCACTACGTGCGGGTATAAACACAGGCCCACCACGGTGATAGTCAGCTGGGTACTGACCATTGCCTGGTGAGCGCCTCATGACAACAGTCGCTGTCTGAACCAACCATTGATTAATTTATAATATTAATTTAATTCAGAAGTAAAATCAGAGATAAAGTTATTTAAAACATTAATATCTGATTCTCTATTTTTCTTGCTGTATTTTATGAAGATGAACACACCATAGTCATCTACCAAGACATGTCTGTATAATCCAGCGTCCTAACACGTCATGGCAACTTTGTAGGCTTAATGTGTATAAACACTAGCAGTCACACAGGTCCTGTTAAACTCCCTTCCCATCCCCCCCTTCCCACCCCTCTTCCATCCTCCCCTCTTCCCCCTCCTCCTCATTCCCCTTCTCTTACCCCTCCTCTTCTCTTCCCTGTCCTACTCATTCCCCTTCTCTTACCCCTCCCCCCCCCCTCCTTTTTCCTTCCTCCTCATCCCCCTTCTCTTACCCCTCCCCTCTTCCCCCTCCTCTTTTCCTTCCTCCACATCCCCCTCTCTTTCCCCTCCCCCTCCTTATCCCCCTTCTCTTACCCCTACCCCCTTCTCTTTCCCTTTCTGTTACCCCTTCCCTTCTTCCTCATCCCCCTTCTCTTACCCCTCCCCTCTCACCCTCCTCTTCATCCCCCTTCTCTTTCCCCTCCTCTTCTTCCTCATCCCCTTCTCTTATCCCTCCCCCTTCTCTTACCCCTCCTTTCTCCCACCTCCTCATCCCCTTCTCTTACCCCTCCTCTGCATCGGCCCAACTGTGGTGCTCCCCATCCTTGGGCGAGTCTGTACTGGTAACATGTCTTGACACGATGCTTGGACCTCTGCCCTGGTCACGACGCAGGGGGCCTCTGCCCCTCAGTTATCCACACTGCACTTCCTCGAGAGAAGGTGTATCACTCCTCCCTTCAGCATGTTCTCTTATCTGCTTATTTTTATTCACTGTCTACAAAAAAATATGAATCCTACTTGCATAAACACTTGCCATGATCGCTGGGCACACGATCAAGCGCAGGCAACCACTATTTCAACGGATAAAGGAGCTTACCATAGAATCTGTAGCTTGGGGGGGGGGGGGGCTCCAAGATGGCGTCCTCTGAGACGTCCAACAAAATCTCTTTTAACAGCTCTTCTGCTCCTGACTTGGGCCCACACACTCGCCTGGCAAGTTCCACACAAAGTCACATACTTATCCTCCTCCACCTGAGGATCCAACTATTTAGAGTTCCACACAGACACGACCACCACTCGACTTGAGGTCGTCTCCAAATCTTCATAAATACTGAGAGGTTACGTGTGTCACGCTCTTGGCAGCTTCCTCAACAGTTATGCACTGTTGCTGGCACTCAAACAATTCATCCAGGGCCGTATTCTTCAATATTCCCAGGATACAGGAACACACGTCTACCGCTGATGACTGTGGCAACTCAAATGGCGTTACTGTGACCGTTAACGTCACATAGCGTCCCAAACTGTCAACATCCTATTTCCAATAACATTGAAAAGATGCTTTTTCTCTGTCTGTATTATTAAATCACCCACTGACGTATATTGCATACATATCTTCCACTGACCTCTTAATTTCTGGTCCGGAAAGCAGAGTAACTCTCATCAGGTAGACTCCTTTCTCCAGGCAAACTGGGGTCATAACACTCCCCTTTCCTTGTTTTTTAGAGTTATTCTCAGTGGCTAGGGTCGTGTCAAGGTGTCAGCCACCACTTTATCTCGCTCTTTTACATGTCTCATGATCAGGTTATACTCTTGAAGTAACAGGAACCACTAGTTAACCTCTCATTTGCGTACTTCATCTTACTCAGCAATTCCAGGGGATTATGATCTGTATACACAGTAACTGGGTATCCTTCCCCACTTACGTATTCATCAAAATGCTTGAGTGCCAGGACCAATGCCAATGTCTCCTTCTCTACCATACTGTATGATCTCTGATGCTTTGCAAAATTCATGGAGAAGAAAGACACGGGGCGATATATTTCGTCCTTTTGCTGCGTCAATACATCTCAGGCTCCTACATCACTGGCATTCACAAACAACGCAAACAGTGCTCCAAAATCTGTCGACACTAATACAGGCGCCTCGGTCAATAATCTGTTGGTTTAATCAAACGCCTCTTGGGCTACTCCATTCCATTCCAACGTCTTATTCTTAGATAACAAACTCATCATAGGAGTGGCTATGGTGGAAAAATTCATACAGAAACTCCTGTAGTATCCAATCATTCTAAAGTACCTAAACAACTCTTTCTTTCCTTCCGGTACCGGGAAATTATCGATGGCTTCTACCTTTGTCGTCACTGGAGCAACCTGACCTTGCCCTACCACATAACCTAGGTACTCCAGTCGGGCTCTTCCAAACTCACTCTTCACCAAGTTTAGGGGCCCGGTGATGGTGCACCGAAACTTCCTCAAACAAAATTCTTTTGTGAGTAGTATTTTCATGGTAAATGCTAAAACTTTTCCTAATAGATCAACATCATTCCATGAACAGAAAAAAATAAAAAAAATAAAAAAATAAAAATTTCAAATTAGCTTTAAAAATATTAAAATGACACCAAATGGTATTTTATTCATTGTGGTCTCAGAATGGCATATAAAGTTCAGTTTCCTTGCTGCAAAATATTGTTTGAGAGTATAGTTTACTGTAAACGATTTTTTCGTTTACATTGGGGCGGTGAGTGAGTGTGGCACTGGGACGGTGAGGGAGTGTGGCACTGGTGTGGTGAGGGAGTGTGGCACTGGTGTGGTGAGGGAGTGTGGCACTGGTGTGGTGAGGGAGTGTGGCACAGGGGCGGTGATGGACTGTGGCACTGGGGCGGTGAGTGAGTGTGGCACTAGGGCGGTAAGGGAATGTGGCACTGGGACGGTGAGAGAGTGGCACTGGGGTAGTGAGGGAGTGTGGCACTGGGGAAGTGAGGGAGTGTGGCACTGGGGCGGTGAGTGAGTGTGGCACTGGGGCGGTGAGGGAGTGTGGCACTGGGGCGGTGAGGGAGTGTGGCACTGGGGCGGTGAAGGAGTGTGGCACTGGGGCGGTGAAGGAGTGTGGCACTGGGGCGGTGAAGGAGTGTGTTTACTAGTTGTGTTTACTAGTTGTGTTTTTGCGGGGGTTGAGCCATGCTCTTTCGGCCCGCCTCTCAACTGTCAATCAACTGTTTACTAACTACTTTTTTTTATGTTTTTTTCCACACCACACACACACACCCCAGGAAGCAGCCCGTGACAGCTGCCTAACTCCCAGGTACCTATTTACTGCTAGGTAACAGGGGCACTTAGGGCGAAAGAAACTTTGCCCATTTGTTTCTGCCTTGTGCGGGAATCGAACCCGCGCCACAGATTTACGAGTCCTGGGCGCTATCCACCAGGCTACGAGACCCCCCTTACGAGTGTGGCACTGGGGCAGTGAGGGAGTGTGGCATTGGGGCAGTGAGGGAGTGTGGCACTGGGACGGTGAGGGAGTGTGGCACTGGTGTGGTGAGGGAGTGTGGCACAGGGGCGGTGATGGACTGTGGCACTGGGGCGGTGAGTGAGTGTGGCACTGGGGCGGTGATGGACTGTGGCACTGGGGCAGTGAGGGAGTGTGGCACTGGGGCGGTGATGGACTGTGGCACTGGGGCAGTGAGGGAGTGTGGCACTGGGGCGGTGATGGACTGTGGCACTGGGGCAGTAAGGGAATGTGGCACTGGGGCGGTGATGGACTGTGGCACTGGGGCAGTGAGGGAGTGTGGCACTGGGGCGGTGAGTGAATGTGGCACTGGGGCGGTGAGGGAGTGTGGCACTGGGGCGGGGAGGGTGTGTCGCACTCGGGTGGTGAGGGAGTGTGGCACTGGGACGGTGAGGGAGTGTGGCACTGTGCGGTGAGGGAGTGTGGCACTGGGGCGGTGAAGGGGTGTGGCACTGGGGCGGTGAGTGAGTGTGGCACTGAGATGGTGAGGGAGTGTGGCACTGGAGCGTTGAATGAGTGAGGGAGTGTGGCACTGGAGCGTTGATGAGTGAGGGAGTGTGGCACTGGAGCGTTGAATGAGTGAGGCACTGGGGCGGTGAGAGAGAGTGGCACTGGGGCTGTGAGTGAGAGTGGCACTGAGGTGATGAGGGAGTTTGGCACTGCGACGGTGAGGGAGTGAGGCACTAAGGGGGTGAGGGAGTGTGGCACTGGAGCAGTGAGGGAGTGTGGCACTGGGGCGGTGAAGGAGTGTGGCACTGGGGCAGTGAGGAAGTGTGGCACTGGGGTGGTGAGGGAGTGGCGCACTGGGGTGGTGAAGGAGTGTGGCACTGGGGCGGTGAGGGAGTGTGGCACTGGGGCGGTGAGGGAGTGTGGCACTGGGGCGGTGAGGGAGTGTGGCACTGGGGCGGTGAGGGAGTGTGGCACTGGGGCGGTGAGGGAGTGTGGCACTGGGATGGTGAGAGAGGGGCGGTGAGGCAGTGTGGCACTGGGGCGGTGTGGGAGTGTGGCACTGGGGCGGTGAGGGAGTGTGGCACTGGGGCGGGGAGGGTGTGTGGCACTCGGGTGGTGAGGGAGTGTGGCACTGGGGCGGTGAGGGAGTGTGGCACTGGGCGGTGAGGGAGTGTGGCACTGGGGCGGTGAGGGAGTGTGGCACTCGGGGGGAGAGGGAGTGTGGCACTGGGACGGTGAGGGAGTGTGGCACAGGGGCGTTGAAGGAGTGTGGCACTGGGGCGGTGAAGGAGTGTGACACTGGGGCAGTGAGGGAGTGTGGCACTGGGGCGGTGAGGGAGTGTGGCACTGGGGTGGTGAGGAAGTGTGGCACTGGGGCGGTGAGGGAGTGTGGCACTGGGGCGGTGAGTGAGTGGGACATTGGGGCAGTGAGGGAGTGTGGCATTGGGGCAGAGGGAGTGTGGCACAGGGACAATGAGGGAGTGTGGCACTGGGGTGGTGAGGGAGTGTGGCACTGGGGCGGTGAGTGAGTGTGGCACTGGGGCGGTGAGTGAGTGTGGCACTGGGGTGGTGAGGGAGTGACACTGGGCAATGAGAGAGAGAGTGGCTCTGGGGCGGTGAGGGAGTGTGGCACTGGGGCGATGAGGGAGTGTGGCACTATGGCAGTTAAGGAGTGTGGCACTAGGGCGGTGTGGGAGTAGCACTGAGGCGGTGTCGGAGTGTGGCAATGGGGCTGTGTCGGAGTGGCACTGGGGCGGTTATGGAGTGCGGCACTGGGGCGGTGAGGGAGTGTGGCACTGGGGCGGTGAAGTAGAGTGGCACTAGGGCGGTGAGGGAGTGTGGCACTGGGGTGGTGAGGGAGTGTGGCACTGGGGCGGTGAAGGAGTGTGGCACTGGGGCGGTGAGGGAGTTTGGCACTGGGGCGGTAAGGGAGTGTGGCACTGGGGCAGTGAGGGAGTGTGGCACTGGGGCGGTGAAGGAGTGTGGCACTGGGGCGGTGAGGGAGTGGCACTGGGGCAGTGAAGGAGTGTGGCACTGGGGCGGTGAGGGAGTGTGGCACTGGGGTGGTGAGGGAGTGTGGCACTGGGACGGAGAGGGAGTGGCACTGGGGCGGTGAGGGAGTGTGGCACTGGGGCGGTGAGGGAGTGTGGCACTGAGGCGGTGAGGGAGTGTGGCACTGGGGCGGTGAGAGTGTGTGGCACTCGGGTTGTGAGGGAGTGTGGCAATGCGACGGTGATGGAGTGTGGCACTGGGGTAGTGAGGGAGTGTGGCACTTGGGCGGTGAGGGAGTGTGGCACTGGGGCGGTGAGTTCTTAAACAAATAGTAAAACTCAAACCAAACAAATCCCCAGGGCCGGATGAAGTGTTTGCTAGGGTGCTTAAAGAATGCAAAGAGGAGCTTTGTGACCCACTGTCAACCATATTTAATAAATCAATAGAGTCAGGCAGAGTGCCAGAGTTTTGGAAAGTTGCTAATGTGATACCAGTTTTTAAGAAAGGAGATAGATCACTTGCGTCTAACTATCGACCAATTAGCCTAACGTCTATTGTGGGAAAGTTACTCGAATCTATAATAGCAAATAAAATTCGTCTTCATCTTGAAAAACATAAATTAATAATTGAGTCGCAACATGGTTTTATAAATGGCCGTTCATGTTTAACAAATTTGTTATCTTTTTATTCTAGCATTGTTGAGGCAGTTGATAGTGGTAAGGATTGCGATGTTGTATACCTTGACTTTAGCAAAGCTTTTGATACAGTGCCACATGAAAGACTGATTAAAAAAATAGAGTCTCATGGTATTGGGGGTGCTATATTAAGCTGGATTAGGGCATGGCTATACCAAAGGAAACAGAGAGTTAGTATAAATGGAATCAAGTCAGAGTGGGAAAATGTTGTAAGTGGAGTGCCTCAAGGCTCTGTCCTGGGACCTCTGTTGTTTATAATATATATAAATGATTTAGATTCAGGTTTGAGTAGCAACATTTGCAAATTTGCCGATGATACGAAAATCGGTAGGGAAATTAATTCGGAGGAGGACTCACTATCACTTCAAGTTGATCTAGATAGGGTTTTGAAATGGTCAAAGGATTGGCAGATGCAGTTTAATGCTGATAAATGTAAAGTTCTGAGGTTAGGTAATGATGATAGAGTTACAAGATACGAGCTAGATGGTGTTGTGATTGCGAAGTCGGATTGCGAAAGGGATCTGGGAGTTATGATTAGTAAGAATTTAAAACAAAAGGATCAATGCATAAATGTTCGTAATAAGGCAAATCGGACACTTGGATTTATTAATCGCAGCGTTAGTAACAAGACACCTGGTGTGGTTCTCAAGCTATATCTTGCTCTAGTTAGGCCCCATTTAGATTATGCAGTTCAGTTTTGGTCGCCATATTATAGAATGGATATAAATTCACTTGAACGTGTCCAGCGTAGGATGACTAAGTTAATTCCCCAAATTAGAAATCTTTCATATGAAGAAAGATTAACAAAGCTTAAGTTGCATTCACTGGAAAGGCGAAGAGTTAGGGGTGACATGATAGAGGTTTACAAGTGGATGAATGGACATAACCGGGGGGATATTAATAGGGTATTAAAAGTATCAACACAGGACAGAACACGAAACAATGGATATAAATTGGATAAGTTTAGATTTAGGAAAGACTTGGGTAAATACTGGTTCAGTAACAGGGTTGTTGATTTGTGGAACCAATTGCCGCGTAACATTGTGGAGGTGGGGTCCCTCGATTGTTTCAAGCACGGGTTGGACAAGTATATGAGTGGGATTGGGTGGTTATAGAATAGGAGCTGCCTCGTATGGGCCAATAGGCCTTCTGCAGTTACCTTTGTTCTTATGTTCTTCTTATGTTCTTCTTATGTGAGGGAGTGTGGCACTGGGGCGGTGAGGGAGTGTGGCACTGGGGTGGTGAGGGAGTGTGGCACTTGGGCGGTGAGGGAGTGTGGCACTGGGGCGGTGAGGGAGTGTGGCAATGGGGCGGTAAGGGAGTGTGGCACTTGGGCGGTGAGGGAGTGTGGCACTGGGGCGGTGAGGGAGTGTGGCACTGGGGCGGTGAGGGAGTGTGGCACTGGGGCAGTGAGGGAGTGTGGCACTGGGGCGGTGAGGGAGTGTGGCACTGGGGCGTTGAGGGAGTGTGGCACACGAAACAATGGGTATAAATTGGATAAGTTTAGATTTAAGAACATAAGAACATAAGAACAAAGGCAACTGCAGAAGGCATATTGGCCCATACGAGGCAGCTCCTATTTATAACCACCCAATCCCACTCATATACATGTCCAACCCATGCTTTAAACAATCGAGGGACCCTACCTCCACAATGTTACGCGGCAATTGGTTCCACAAATCAACAACCCTGTTACTGAACCAGTATTTACCCAAGTCTTTCCTAAATCTAAACTTATCCAATTTATACCCATTGTTTCGTGTTCTGTCTTGTGTTGATACTTTTAATACCCTATTAATATCCCCTTTGTTATGTCCATTCACCCACTTGTAAACCTCTATCATGTCACCCCTAACTCTTCGCCTTTCCAGTGAATGCAACTTAAGCTTTGTTAATCTTTCTTCATATGAAAGATTTCTAATTTGGGGAATTAACTTAGTCATCCTACGCTGGACACGTTCAAGTGAATTTATATCCATTCTATAATATGGCGACCAAAACTGAACTGCATAATCTAAATGGGGCCTAACTAGAGCAAGATATAGCTTGAGAACCACACCAGGTGTCTTGTTACTAACGCTTCGATTAATAAATCCAAGTGTCCGATTTGCCTTATTACGAACATTTATGCATTGATCCTTTTGTTTTAAATTCTTACTAATCATAACTCCCAGATTCCTTTCGCAATTCGACTTCGCAATCTCAACACCATCTAGCTCGTATCTTGTAACCCTATCATCATTACCTAACCTCAGAACTTTACATTTATCAGCATTAAACTGCATCTGCCAATCCTTTGACCATTTCAAAACCCCTATCTAGATCAACTAGAAGTGATAGTGAGTCCTCCTCCGAATTAATTTCCTTACCGATTTTCGTATCATCGGCAAATTTGCAAATGTTGCTACTCAAACCTAAATCTAAATCATTTATATATATTATAAACAACAGATGTCCCAGGACAGAGCCCTGAGGCACCCCACTTACAACATTTTCCCACTCTGACTTGACTCCATTTATACTAACTCTCTGTTTCCTTTGGTATAGCCATGCCCTAATCCAGCTTAATATAGCACCCCCAATACCATGAGACTCTATCTTTTTAATCAGTCTTTCATGTGGCACTGTATCAAAAGCTTTGCTAAAGTCAAGGTACACAATATCGCAATCCTTACCACTATCAACTGCCTCAACAATGCTAGAATAAAAAGATAACAAATTTGTTAAACATGAGCGGCCATTTATAAAATTATGTTGCGACTCAATTATTAATTTATGTTTTTCAAGATGAAGACGAATTTTATTTGCTATTATAGATTCAAGTAACTTTCCCACAATAGACGTTAGGCTAATTGGTCGATAGTTAGACGCAAGTGATCTATCTCCTTTCTTAAAAACTGGTATCACATTAGCAACTTTCCAAAGCTCTGGCACTCTGCCTGACTCTATTGATTTATTAAATATGGTTGACAGTGGGTCACAAAGCTCCTCTTTGCATTCTTTAAGCACCCTGGCAAACACTTCATCCGGCCCTGGGGATTTGTTTGGTTTGAGTTTTACTATTTGTTTAAGAACATCCTCCCTGGTAACTGCAAAACTCGTCAACCTGTCCTCGTCCCCAGCCACATAGACTTGTTCGGCTGAAGGCATATTGTTAAGTTCCTCTTTAGTAAATACAGATACAAAATATTTATTAAAAATACTACTCAACTCTTCATCACTATCTGTTATTTGACCTGTCTCAGTTTTTAATGGACCTATCCTGTCCCTAGTCTTAGTACGATATTACTGAAAAAAAACCTTTAGGATTTGTCTTTGCTTGCCCTGCTATGCGAACTTCATAGTTTCTTTTTGCTTTCCTTATATCTTTTTTAACATTTCTAACCAGTTGTACGAATTCCAGTTCTAAAGTGACTTCCCCATTTTTAATCCTTTTGTACCAAGCTCTCTTTTTACCTATAAGGTTCTTCAAATTCTTTGTTATCCACTTTGGGTCATTAGTATTCGATCTATTCAATTTATATGGTATACTACGTTCCTGTGCTTTGTTTAGAATATTCTTAAATAAGTTATATATTGAATCCACATCGAAATCCCCATTTACGTCACCTATCGCTGGGTTCATGACTCGCTCCAAGACCGGCCCCCCACCCCATACCCAAGACTTTCCAAACAATTTGACCCAAATAATTGCTTAGGCTATTAAAATCAGCTTTTCGAAAATCTGGCACTTTAACAGAATTTTCACCTACAGGTCTATTCCATTCTATGCTAAATCTGATTTCTTTGTGATCACTGTTCCCTAGCTCACTCCCTATTTCGATGTCATTAATTTGTGTTTCCCTGTTAGTTAACACTAAATCTAAAATATTATTTTCCCGTGTTGGTTCCTTAATGTGTTGCGTAAGAAAGCAATCGTCAATTAATTATAGAAAATCTTCTGCTCCACTATTCCCTGCTTTGTTCAACCAGTTTATTCCACTAAAATTAAAGTCACCCATGACGTAAATACTGTTAGATCTAGATGCCCTAGATATTTCATCCCATAGATGCTTTGCTTCCATTCTGTCTAAATTTGGTGGCGTATATATAACTCCTATTATAATATTATTTGCTTTTTCGTATAATTCTATCCAAATAGTTTCTGTTTGTGGCTCAGTTTTGATTCCCTCTTTGAGACTACATTTCAAATTGTCCCTAACATATATTGCTACTCATACTCCTCGTCTAAAATATCTATCTGTGTGAAATAGTTTAAATCCATTTATTTGATATTCAGCTAATAGTTCTCTAATTTCTACATTCATCCATGTTTCGGTAAGTGCAATAATATCTATTTTTTCTGTGCAGACAAGAGCATTTAATTCGTTAATTTTATTTCTTAGACTTCTACTGTTAGTGTAATATACCCTAAGTGAATTGTTATTTTGAGGCCCTTCTCTTTCCCTGATCATTTTGCCAATTCCTTTCTCCCACAAACACATACTTTTATTATCTCCCTCCTCCAAATAAATTTCCATACCTCTATCTACTAACAGTTTAAACCCAAACAAACACCTCTAACCACTTCATCCAACGAGTTCGCAACAGCAACAACCCCAGCTCTCGATAGATGCACCCCATCACGAGCATACATTTCATTTCTTCCATAGAAGTGTTCCCAGTTGTCTATGAAAGATACTGCATTTGATTTGCAATATCTTTCCACCCGGCAATTGACACCAAGTGCCCTTGACATCCATTCATTTCCCACTCCCTTTCTTGGAAGAATACCACATATGATCGGGATTCCTCCCTTGCTCCTAACTAATTCAATGGCTGTCCTGAATCTCTGTATAAGTTCCTCACTCCTAACTCGCCCAACATCATTACCCCCTGCACTAATACAAATAATGGGTTTGTTCCCATTTCCCGTCATAATATCAATCATGTTTCCAACAATATCACCAATTCCAGCTCCCGGATAGCAATCCCTTAATCTGTTCCCCCTATCTCTGGCACAAAACGTTCTGTCTAAATACCTCACCTGGGAATCTCCCACAACCAAAATTCGCTTCGATTCTCCCTTTTCCTTTCGTGCAGTTTGACGGACCTGCGCCTCAATGTTCCTCGTTACTTTGTCTTTGCCACCTCGTTGAACAACAGGTTCAACACAGCACTTGTCCTCTAATACGTCAAATGCGTTAGAAGTCCTTAGGTGTAGGCTATTAGTTGTCGGTTTTGCCAAGGTCTTCTTAAGACCCCTGTCTTTCACAACTTGCCAAGACGAGGACTTCTTAATACTGGTCCCGTCAGTCCTTCTTAATGAGGTCCCGTCAATACTGGCCTCCTCCTTCGTTTCCTCCCGAAGTCGATGGAGGAAAGGAAAGAAAGAATTTAGGAAAGACTTGGGTAAATACAGGTTCAGTAACAGGGTTGTTGATTTGTGCAACCAATTACCGCGTAACGTTGTGGAGGTGGGGTCCCTCGATTGTTTCAAGCATGGGTTGGACATGTATATGAGTGGGATTGGGTGGTTATAAATAGGAGCTGCCTCGTATGGACCAATAGGCCTTCTGCAGTTGCCTTTGTTCTTATGTTCTTAAGTGTGAACTCTTAATCAGACTTAATACCTCAACTGTGTCCTGTGCTTCATCAGAGTTGATATTCAGCTACATTTACTCGTATTTTCGCTCATTGCTCATATTTTCTGGTATTCATAAACCCTATCAAACCATCCTAACCTAACTTATTATATATAGCAAACAAATACATTCTACAGACCCGTTGTTGTCGTTGTTTAGTGACATCACAAAAAGCGACCTCAGGTATAGGGATAAGGTATTGATGGCCCTTAGCATATAAGTGTCAAGGTATCACAGCCTGACTGGTCAACTTTGTATGACGTCACCAGATAACCAGTGCGACCTTTGGCGTCCTACCTGCATATGTACTGTATTTTATGTTATTATTCAAAAAACGGTTAGACTAACCATCTCCACCTAACCTAATCAGAGGTTTAAGAATATACATTTTAATTATCCACAACTGTAATCATTATTCGGTGATAAGTGCAAAAGTATAACAGAAGCCCAAATGTCATACCGCAATTTTTTGTAGAATCGTACATCTGGCAGCATTGTAGGTGAGCTGAACATAAGAATAAAGGTAACTGCAGAAGTCCTATTGGCCCATACGAGGCTCCTATATATCTCCACCCAATCTCATTCATATTCATGTCTACCATATGCTTAAAACAACCAAGGGATCCCACTTAAAGTATTAGTTTACAATAATAGTTTTAATAAATAGCTGTCATTCTAGTTTTATACACAACAGCAATTATGAAACCCTATAGCTAGATATCGTACTGTAATCCACAAGTAGCTACCACACATCTGGCAGCACAGCGGATTAGTAGCTGTGTTGATAGGCTAGTCAACTGTCCTCACATCCATCAAATAGCTATCCAAATGTCGCACCTCAATTCATCCATCTAGCAACTTAGCTGGATGCTAGTCACTATATTCATAGGCTAATCATTTCTACACCTCAAAAATAAAAAATCCTAGTTTCTAAACCAACACTCGCAAATACATGCATACATACCTACACATACTCAACAACCCATACATTCATAGAGAATAGTCTAGTTTTTTGCCACCATTTCCCCCATTAATCAGATGTGATTTATGCCATACACAGAAAATACAGCAGTTACACGCCAAATATGCCATTTATGCACAAAATATATTATTTACACTCAAAATATACCATCACACAAAAATATATAACATTTACATACGAAATATGTCAGTTGCACACAAAAATATACCATTTACACAATATTGCATGTACACTCAGAGTATGACATTTACACAAAGTATGGTATTTGCACCAATATATCAAAATGCTTATGCATTTAGACAATCAAAAATGCGCTTTCACTAAAATTCCACAATTCCACATACATAGTTTTCACAAAATACTCATACATTGATTCATAATCCAAAATACACTTACACAATTAAGGTCTATTTTATCAGATTACAGAGCTTACACAAATACACAATTTGCACACAAAAAATACAGTTGCAACAGTTCCACTTCAACAAATTAAAAACACAACTTGCATAAATGCACTATTAGCACAAAAATTATTATAAAACATGGACAATTATTACACAATTTGTGTAATTATTGTACATCTTTGCACAACTAATACAAGAAAACTTGCTATATAATTTCTCGACTTGCACAATGACAATCAATACACAAAGGTATAAATAAACAATTCGTCCATATGCAATTACACAACATGTGCAATTATTACACAACTTTCACATATATTACACATCTTTCATAATTATTACACAACTTGCACAAATACATATCTAGCACAAGTTCGTACAATACATAACTACCCCAAATATGAAAATACACAACTAGCATAATACACGATTTACACAAATACAATTGCGACATTTACACAACTTGCTCAAAAATAAAATCAATTCACAACTGAACAATACATAACTGGCACATATTCATTAAATACACAACTAGAAAATTTCCACAAATACATATACAATTAATACATATGACTTGCACAAAACAATACACAATTTATATAAATATAATCAATACATAATTGCAATAATCATACAACTTATGCAAAATACATAATCTGCACAATTAATACACATGTATATTAATTGTGCAATATATGTACAAATACAAACACAACCAACTGGGTCAAACAATGCACAATTTGCATGATATTTTTCTAAGTATATTTAGGACATTAATTACAATATGCTGAGTTTAACCAACTCCCCAAAATCAGAATTTCACATATAAAAAAGGTACATGTGACTTCCGATGAGCTCAATATAAAACACATTCATTTTCCATTAATATTTCAACATTATTAGTGCAAAACTATTCATCTAACATATGTCCATTGTTTTTAATGTCTTATTAATACCTTCCTTGTCACATCCTCTCCAATCTGGTCACCCATATTTATTTATGCAAACCATCTAATAGACTTATTTGTTCTAGCCTTAGTTATGTTAGGGCAGGTGGGGTTAGGTAAAGTCAGTATTTTCTATGATAATTTTAAGCAAATTTGCTATATCTTATCAAAAATGCATCCTATTAAAACCTAAATTCATCTAAATCTATCGAAAAAAATATACATATACCACACAAATTTGACTAAATTTAACCTAGCAAAAGCTAAACTAACTAAATATGAGCATCCCATATCCTCACATACAAGCCTATGTCACCTCTGTCCATACATTACATGAGTTGGCCATTTGGCTCGAACCCCAAATAGGAAAATTTACACTATTACATAAACATGCTAGTTCATTACCCCTAAGATATTATATATATATATATGTCCTTCCCTACACGACCTCATCTAACCTGACCTAGCATATCCAAACCTAGATTTAGTTCAGGTTGGTAAAATTTAAGCTATGCCACCTAAATTCAATCTAATTTAAGGCAATTTCCACCAAATATACCCCAATGTTGTGTATTACAACACTGCCAAAGCCCATTGTTACCCACATTTTCTCCTATTCCATCCTACCCTACGCAACCTTACCTAACCTGTCCTAGCATATCCAAACCTAGATTTGGTTAAAGTTGGCGAAATTTAAGCTATCCCACATAAATTCGACCTAATTTAAGGCAATTCCCACCAAATATCCCCAAATGTTGTGTATCACAACACTGCCACAGCCCATTTTTACCTACATTTTCTCCTATTCCATCCTACCCTATGCAACCTTACCTAACATAATCTAGCATATCCAAACCTAGATTTGGTTAAAGTTGATGAAATTTAAGCTATTCCCACCTAAATTTGACCTAATTTAAGACAATTCCCACCAAATATATCCAAATGTTGTGTATCATAGCATCGCAAAAGCCCATTTTTACCTACATTTTCTCCTATTCCATCCTACCTTACGCAACCTTACCTAACCTATCCTAGCATATCCAAACCTAGATTTGGTTAAAGTCGGCGAAATTTAAGCTATCCCACATAAATTCGACCTAATTTAAGACAATTCCCACCAAATATCCCCAAATGTTGTACACTGCCAAAGCCTATTTTTACCTACATTTTCTCCTATTCCATCCTGCCCTACGCAACCTTACCTAACCTATCCTAGCATATCCAAACCTAGAATTGGTTAAAGTCGGCGAAATTTAAGTTATCCCATAAAATTTGACCTAATTTAAGACAATTTCCACCAAATATACCCAAAAATGTTTTGGAACATAGCACGGCCAAAGCTCATTTTAGCTGAGTTTTCACCTATTCCAACCTGCCCTAGACAACCCTACCCAGCCTCTCCTGGCATATCCAAAGTTAGATTTGATTATAGTTGGCAGAATTTATGCCTTTCTCACCTAAGTTTAACCTAATTTAAGCCAATTTCCACCGAATATACCCAAATGTTTGGTATCTTAGCATGGCTAAAGTTCATTTCACCCACGTTTTCACCTATCCCATCTTACCTTACACAGCCTTACCTAACCTAACCTAGCATATCCCAAGCTAGATTTGATTAAAGTTCGTGAAATTTATGCTTACTCACCTAAATTCAACCTAATTTAAGACAATTTCTACCCAATATACCCAAAATGTTTTGTTACATAGCTCAGCCAAAGACCATTTTAGCCAAATTTTCACATATTCCAACCTCCCCTACATAGCCTTACCTATCCCTGACCTAGCAGATTTGATTAAAGTTGGGGAAATTGAAGCTATCGCCACCAAATTGGAGACAATTTCCACCAAATATGCCTAAATGTTGTGTATCATAGCACAGCCAAAACCCATTTTACCCACATTTTCACCCATTCCATCTAAACCTGGACCTAACCTCTGATACGATATATACTCAGAGAAGTGATGTTTTTTGGATATGAACCTAAATGCCCGTGCCTAACCTGCAAGAGTCTTGGAGTTTTGTTGAATATTTTATCTATTTTCTTCGAAAACTGAAGTTTTGGATATGAACCAATCCGCACTGTGCCTATCCTACTAGGTTCTTTGTTGAACATTGTAACCATATTCATAGAAAAGTGATGTTTTGGATGTGGACCTAACAGCCCCTCTCCTTTAAAACTTGGAATTATGTTCAATATTGTAGATATATTGTTGGGTATGTGTTTTGTTTTTACACATCAACCCAACCGTCCTGGACCTAACCTCCCTCTATCTAACTTCAAATTTATCGTAAATATGGAAGGAACGTGTTGTTTATCCATCAACCCAACCATCCTTGACCTAACCTCTATTTATCAAACTTCAAATTTATCATAAATATGGGAGGACCGTGTTGTTTGTGCATCAACCCAGCCGTCCTGGGCCTAACCTCCCTTTATCTAACTTCAAATTTATTGTATTTATGGGAAGAAGGTGTTGTTTATGCATCAACCCAACCTCCCTGGACCTAACCTCTGATACACGAATCTTGGTACAATATTGCATCATACTCGTAGCATTTTTTTTCACATAATTCAACCATCCTCAACCTAACCTCTATTACCTGGGGGGAGGGAGGTTAATGGAAAATATGATAATAACGGGAATTTTCTGTACATCAGTTCAACTTAACCATCCTTAACCTAACCTTAGTTAGAAAGGGATTTAACTCACCAAAACTATTTAATTACCATTTACCCAATTTTCCTTATCCTAACCTATAACTAGAGGGTTTAGACCCCCCCTTTACCTCGATATTATAGTATAGGGTCAAATTAGGGAATGGTAGGTTTATATGTGAAAATATATTCCTACCTTAAATATATAGTATAATTTCGAGGTAAAGTCTAAACCCTCTAAGGAGGTTATGTTGATGCATAAACAACACTTTCTTCCCATAAATACAATAAACTTGAAGTTAGATGAAGGGAGGTTAGGTCCAGGACGGTTGGGTTGATGTGTAAAAACAAAACACATACCCAACACTATATCTACAATATTGAACATAATTCCAAGTTTTAAAGGAGAGGGGCTGTTAGGTCCACATCCAAAACATCACTTTTCTATGAATATGGTTACAATGTTCAACAAAGAACCTAGTAGGATAGGCACAGTGCGGATTGGTTCATATCCAAAACTTCAGTTTTCGAAGAAAATAGATAAAATATTCAACAAAACTCCAAGACTCTTGCAGGTTAGGCACGGGCATTTAGGTTCATATCCAAAAAACATCACTTCTCTGAGTATATATCGTATCAGAGGTTAGGTCCAGGTTTAGATGGAATGGGTGAAAATGTGGGTAAAATGGGTTTTGGCTGTGCTATGATACACAACATTTAGGCATATTTGGTGGAAATTGTCTCCAATTTGGTGGCGATAGCTTCAATTTCCCCAACTTTAATCAAATCTGCTAGGTCAGGGATAGGTAAGGCTATGTAGGGGAGGTTGGAATATGTGAAAAATTGGCTAAAATGGTCTTTGGCTGTACTATGTAACAAAACATTTTGGGTATATTGGGTAGAAATTGTCTTAAATTAGGTTGAATTTAGGTGAGTAAGCATAAATTTCACGAACTTTAATAAAATCTAGCTTGGGATATGCTAGGTTAGGTTAGGTAAGGCTGTGTAAGGTAAGATGGGATAGGTGAAAACTTGGGTGAAATGAACTTTAGCCATGCTAAGATACCAAACATTTGGGTATATTCGGTGGAAATTGACTTAAATTAGGTTAACCTTAGGTGGGAAAGGCATAAATTTTGCCAACTATAATCAAATCTGACTTTGGATATGCCAGGAGAGGCTGGGTAGGGTTGTCTAGGGCAGGTTGGAATAGGTGAAAACTCAGCTAAAATGAGCTTTGGCCGTGCTATGTTCCAAAACATTTTTGGGTATATTTGGTGGAAATTGTCTTAAATTAGGTCAAATTTTATGGGATAACTTAAATTTCGCCGACTTTAACCAAATCTAGGTTTGGATATGCTAGGATAGGTTAGGTAAGGTTGCGTAGGGTTGGATGGAATAGGAGAAAATGTAGGTAAAAATAGGCTTTGGCAGTGTACAACATTTGGGGATATTTGGTGGGAATTGTCTTAAATTAGGTCGAATTTATGTGGGATAGCTTAAATTTCGCCGACTTTAACCAAATCTAGGTTTGGATATGCTAGGATAGGTTAGGTAAGGTTGCGTAAGGTAGGATGGAATAGGAGAAAATGTAGGTAAAAATGGGCTTTTGCGATGCTATGATACACAACATTTGGATATATTTGGTGGGAATTGTCTTAAATTAGGTCAAATTTAGGTGGATATAGCTTAAATTTCATCAACTTTAACCAAATCTAGGTTTGGATATGCTAGGTTATGTTAGGTAAGGTTGCATAGGGTAGGATGGAATAGGAGAAAATGTAGGTAAAAATGGGCTTTGGCAGTGTTGTGATTCAAAACATTTGGGGATATTTGGTGGGAATTGCCTTAAATTAGGTCGAATTTATGTGGGATAGCTTAAATTTCGCCAACTTTAACCAAATCTAGGTTTGGATATGCTAGGACAGGTTAGGTAAGGTTGCGTAGGGTAGGATGGAATAAGAGAAAATGTGGGTAACAATGGGCTTTGGCAGTGTTGTGATACACAACATTGGGGTATATTTGGTGGAAATTGCCTTAAATTAGATTGAATTTAGGTGGCATAGCTTAAATTTTACCAACCTGAACTAAATCTAGATTTGGATATGCTAGGTCAGGTTAGATGAGGTCGTGTAGGGAAGGACATATATATATATATATAATATCTTAGGGGTAATGAACTAGCATGTTTATGTAATGGTGTAAATTTTCCTATTTGGGGTTCGAGCTATATGACCAACTCATGTAATGTATGGACAGAGGTGACATAGGCTTGTATGTGAGGATATGGGATGCTCATATTTAGTTAGTTTAGCTTTTGCTAGGTTAAATTTAGTCAAATTTGTGTAGTATATGTATATTTTTTTTCGATAGATTTAGATGAATTTAGGTTTTAATAGGATGCATTTTTGATAAGATATAGCAAATTTGCTTAAAATTATCATAGAAAATACTGACTTTACCTAACCCCACCTGCCCTAACATAACTAAGGCTAGAACAAATAAGTCTATTAGATGGTTTGCATAAATAAATATGGGTGACCAGATTGGAGAGGATGTGACAAGGAAGGTATTAATAAGACATTAAAAACAATAGACATATGTTAGATGAATAGTTTTGCACTAATAATGTTGAAATATTAATGGAAAATGAATGTGTTTTATATTGAGCTCATCGGAAGTCATATGTACCTCTTTTATATGTGAAATTCTGACTTTTGGGGAGTTGGTTAAACTCAGCATATTGTAATTAATGTCCTAAATATACTTAGAAAAATATCATGCAAATTGTGTATTGTTTGACCTAGTTGGTTGTGTTTGTATTTGTACATATATTGCACAATTAATATACTTGTATATTAATTGTGCAGATTATGTATTTTGCATAAGTTGTATGATTATTGCAATTATGTATTGAATATATTTCTATAAATTGTGTATGGTTTTGTGCAAGTCATATGTATTAATTGTATATGTATTTGTGGAAATTTTCTAGTTGTGTATTTAATGAATATGTGCCAGTTATGTATTGTTCAGTTGTGTATTGATTTTATTTTTGAGCAAGTTGTGTAAATGTCGCAATTGTATTTGTGTAAATCGTGTATTATGCTAGTTGTGTATTTTCATATTTGGGGTAGTTATGTATTGTACGAACTTGTGCTAGATATGTATTTGTGCAAGTTGTGTAATAATTATGAAAGATGTGTAATATATGTGAAAGTTGTGTAATAATTGCACATGTTGTGTAATTGCATATGGACGAATTGTTTATTTATACCTTTGTGTATTGATTGTCATTGTGCAAGTCGAGAAATTATATAGCAAGTTTTCTTGTATTAGTTGTGCAAAGATGTACAATAATTACACAAATTGTGTAATAATTGTCCACGTTTTATAATAATTTTTGTGCTAATAGTGCATTTATGCAAGTTGTGTTTTTAATTTGTTGAAGTTGAACTGGTGCAACTGTATTTTTGTGTGCAAATTGTGTATTTGTGTAAGCTCGGTAATCTGAAAAAATAGACCTTAATTGTGTAAGTGTATTTTGGTTTATGAGACAATGTATGAGTATTTTGTGAAAACTATGTATGTGGAATTGTGTAATTTTAGTGAAAGCGCATTTTTGATTGTCTAAATGCATAAGCATTTTGATATATTGGTGCAAATACCATACTTTGTGTAAATGTCATACTCTGAGTGTACATGCAATATTGTGTAAATGGTATATTTTTGTGTGCAACTGACATATTTCGTATGTAAATGTTATATATTTTTGTGTGATGGTATATTTTGAGTGTAAATAATATATTTTGTGCATAAATGGCATATTTGGCGTGTAACTGCTGTATTTTCTGTGTATGGCATAAATCACATCTGATTAATGGGGGAAATGGTGGCAAAAAACTAGGCAATTCTCTATGAATGTATGGGTTGTTGAGTATGTGTAGGTATGTATGCATGTATTTGCGAGTGTTGGTTTAGAAACTAGGATTTTTTATTTTTGAGGTGTAGAAATGATTAGCCTATGAATATAGTGACTAGCATCCAGCTAAGTTGCTAGATGGATGAATTGAGGAGCGACATTTGGATAGCTATTTGATGGATGTGAGGACAGTTGACTAGCCTATCAACACAGCTACTAATCCGCCGTGCTGCCAGATGTGTGGTAGCCACTTGTGGATTACAGTACGATATCTAGCTATAGGGTTTCATAATTGCTGTTGTGTATAAAACTAGAATGACAGCTATTTATTAAAACTATTATTGTAAACTAATACTTTAAGTGGGATCCCTTGGTTGTTTTAAGCATATGGTAGACATGAATATGAATGAGATTGGGTGGAGATATATAGGAGCCTCGTATGGGCCAATAGGACTTCTGCAGTTACCTTTATTCTTATGTTCAGCTCACCTACAATGCTGCCAGATGTATGATTCTACAAAAAATTGCGGTATGACATTTGGGCTTCTGTTATACTTTTGCACTTATCACCGAATAATGATTACAGTTGTGGATAATTAAAATGTATATTCTTAAACCTCTGATTAGTTCAGGTGGGGATGGTTAGTGTAACCGTTTTTTGAATAATAACATAAAATACAGTACATATACAGGTAGGACGTCAAAGGTCGCACTGGTTATCTGGTGACGTCATACATAGTTGACCAGTCAGGTGCTGTGATACCTTGACACTTATATGCTAAGGGCCATCAATACCTTATCCCTATACCTGAGGTCGCTTTTTGTGATGTCACTAAACAACGACAGCAACGGATCTATAGAATGTATTTGTTTGTTATATATAATAAGTTAGGTTAGGATGGTTTGATAGGGTTTATGAATACCAGAAAATATGAGCAATGAGCGAAAATACGAGTCAATGTAGCTGAATATTAACTCTGATGAAACACAGGACACAGTTGAGGTATTAAGTCTGATTAAGAGTTCACATTTATGTGTGAACCTACTAGGATCCGCATTTAGCACGTTGACGCCTTGTACCGCATTAGGGATGATGACGTCAGAAAAGAAGGTAACTGCAGAAGGCCTTATTTCAACAAACATGAGAGCCTTGCTTTTACTGAAAGAGTATTTTTGATTTGTGATATACTACAGTAAGGTGTGGGAGGCATGTTTTGAGTGAATGTGAGATGTGTATATGGTTAGGGATAATATTGGATTACTACTGAACTCGCATTGAGATTGCCAATGCCCAGGGCCCTGTTTTTTTCATATAAATGACTGATAGCGGTTTTCATTTTTATTTGCCCTATGAGAAATAAACGATCCTTCAAGGAAGATTGTCAAAGCTTAAATTACATTCTCTAGAAAGACGAAGAAGAAGAAATAGGGGTGACCTGACAGAGGTGTGACTGAATGGTCATAGTAAAGGGAGATATTAAATATACCTATTACCTATTAAACGTATAAACATGAAACAGAACAGGAATAAATTGGATAGGTTTTTTAGATATAGGAAAAGACCTGGGATAATAATGGAAGCAGGGGACGAACTTGAAAATAGACACACATAACTTCTTGCAGTGCTGCTCCCCTTTAGTTTCATATGAATGGATTTCATTGCTATGCTCAATAAACGATCCTTGGGTGGATATGCTATTTCAGTAAACTGACTTATTCAGGGAAGATGAAGACTGGCCAGCTGATGACGTCATTTGTCCATTAGCGACGCCTGTGCATGGGTAAATAGGGTAACGAAATTTGGGTATGCCAGAAGCCAGCCTTTTTATCCCCGTCAACGAAAATTTTATATGTTCAAAGAACGAAGATGATATATGCTCAATAAGCAATCTCAGAAGAAAGATTGACAAAGCTTAATTTACAATCTCTAGAAAGGTGAAGAAGAAATAGGGGTGACATGATGGAGGTGTGACTGAATGGATTCATGAACTATAAGGCAATCACTAGCAGAGGTAACTAAAAACGGGTACGCCAAGTCAGGACCTTTAATCCTCTTGATTGTACCTGTGCAAGGACATTGAGCGGCTACCTGGTGCCGTCATTAACCATTAGCGATGTCTGTGCAAGGGGCAATGGGGTAACTAAAAACGGGTACGCCATAGAGGGGCCGTCAAATCTCACCGGGGTAACTAAAAACGGGTGCGCCATAGAGGGGCCGTCGAAAAAAGCAAAACGGCCCCTCTATGGGGTCTTTCCCACTACTATGAGAGAGTGTGGCACTGGGGCGATAAGGGAGTGTGGCACTGGGGCAGTGAAGGAGTGTGGCACTAGGGCGGTGTGGGAGTAGCACTGGGGCGGTGTCGGAGTGTGGCACTGGGGCTGTGTCGGAGTGGCACTGGAGCGGTTACGGAGTGCGGCACTGGGGCGGTGAGGGAGTGTGGCACTGAGGCGGTGAAGTAGAGTGGCACTGGGGCGGTGAGGGAGTGTGGCACTGGGGCGGTGAGGGAGTGTGGCATTGGGGCGGTGAGGGAGTGGCACTGGGACGGTGAAGGAGTGTGGCACTAGGGCAGTGAGGGAGTGTGGCACTGGGTCGGTGAGGGAGTGTGGCACTGGGTCGGTGAAGGAGTGTGGCACTGGGGCGGTGAGGGAGTGTGGCACTGGGGCGGTGAGGGAGTGTGGCACTGGGGCGGTGAAGGAGTGTGGCACTGGGGCGGTGAAGGAGTGTGGCACTGGGGCGGTGAAGGAGTGTGTTTACTAGTTGTGTTTACTAGTTGTGTTTTTGCGGGGGTTGAGCCATGCTCTTTCGGCCCGCCTCTCAACTGTCAATCAACTGTTTACTAACTACTTTTTTTATGTTTTTTTCCACACCACACACACACACCCCAGGAAGCAGCCCGTGACAGCTGCCTAACTCCCAGGTACCTATTTACTGCTAGGTAACAGGGGCACTTAGGGCGAAAGAAACTTTGCCCATTTGTTTCTGCCTTGTGCGGGAATCGAACCCGCGCCACAGATTTACGAGTCCTGCCCGCTATCCACCAGGCTACGAGGCCCCCCGTACGAGTGTGGCACTGGGGCAGTGAGGGAGTGGCACTGGGGCGGTGAAGGAGTGTGGCACTGGGGCGGTGAAGGAGTGTGGCACTGGGACAGTGAGTGAGTGTGGCACTGGAACGGTGAGGAAGTGTGGCACTGGAACGGTGAGGGAGTGTGGCACTTGGGAGGTGAAGGAGTGTGGCACTGGGGCGGAGAGGGAGCCCGGCACTGGGACAGCGAGGGAGTGGCACTGGGTTAGTGAGGGAGAGTGGCACTGGGCCGGTGAGGGAGTGTGGCACTGGGGCGGTGAAGTAGTGTGGCCCTGATGAGGCGAGGAAGTGTGGCACTGGGGCGGAGAGATAGTGGCATTGGGGTGGTGGGGGTGTGTGGCACTGGGGTGGTAAGTGAATGTGGCACTGGGGCGGTGAGGGAGTGTGGCACTGGGGCGGTGAGGGAGTGTGGCACTGGGGCAGTGAGGGAGTGGCACTGGGGCGGTGAGGGAGTGGCACTGGGGCGGGGAGGGAGTGTGGCAATGAGGCAGTGAGGGAGTGTGGCACTGGGGCGGTTACGGAGTGTGGCACTGGGGCGGTGAAGGAGTGTGGCACTGGGGTGGTGAGGGAGTGTGGCACTGGGGTGGTGAGGGAGTGTGGCACTGGGGTGGTGAGGGAGTGTGGCACTGGTTCGGTGAAGGAGTGTGGCACTGGGGTGGTGAGGGAGTGTGGCACTGGGGCTTTGAGGGAGTGTGGCACTGGGGCGGTGAGTGAGTGTGGCATTGGGGGAGTGAGGGAATGTGACACTGGAGCGGTGAGAGAGTGTGGCACTGGGGCGGTGAGAGAGTGTGGCACTGGAGCGGTGAGGGAAAGTGGCACTGGGGCGGTGAGGGAGTGTGACACTGGGGTGGTGAGGGAGTGGAACTGGGGCGGTGAGGGAGTGGCACTGGGGAAGTGAGGGAGTGAGGCACTGGGGCGGCGAGGGAATGTGGAATTGGGGCGGTGAGGGAGTGTGGCACTGGGGGGTGAGGGAGTGTGACACTGGGGCGGTGAGAGAGTGTGGCACTGGGGCGGTGAGGGAGTGGCACTGGGGCAGTGAGGGAGCGTGGCACAGGGGCGGTGAAGTAGAGTGGCACTAGAGCGGTGAGGGAGTGTGGCACTGGAACAGTGAGGGAGTGGAACTGGGGTGGTGAGGGAGTGTGGCACTGGGGAAGTGAGGGAGTGAGGCACTGGGGCGGTGAGGGAATGTGGAATTGGGGCAGTGAAGGAGTGTGGCACTGGGGCGGTGAAGGAGTGTGGCACTGGGGCGGTGAAGGAGTGTGGCACTGGGGCGGTGAAGGAGTGTGGCACTGGGGCGGTGAAGGAGTGTGTTTACTAGTTGTGTTTACTAGTTGTGTTTTTGCGGGGGTTGAGCCATGCTCTTTCGGCCCGCCTCTCAACTGTCAATCAACTGTTTACTAACTACTTTTTTTTTCCACACCACACACACACACCCCAGGAAGCAGCCCGTGACAGCTGACTAACTCCCAGGTACCTATTTACTGCTAGGTAAAAGGGGCACTTAGGGTGAAAGAAACTTTGCCCATTTGTTTCTGCCTTGTGCGGGAATCGAACCCGCGCCACAGATTTACGAGTCCTGGGCGCTATCCACCAGGCTACGAGACCCCCCTTACGAGTGTGGCACTGGGGCAGTGAGGGAGTAGCACTGGGGCGGTGAAGGAGTGTGGCACTGGGGCGGTGAAGGAGTGTGGCACTGGGACAGTGAGTGAGTGTGGCACTGGAACGGTGAGGGAGTGTGGCACTGGAACGGTGAGGGAGTGTGGCACTTGGGAGGTGAAGGAGTGTGACACTGGGGCGGAGAGGGAGCCCGGCACTGGGACAGCGAGGGAGTGGCACTGGGTTAGTGAGGGAGAGTGGCACTGGGACGGTGAGGGAGTGTGGCACTGGGGCGGTGAACGAGTGTGGCACTGGGGCGGTGAGGGAGTGTGGCACTGGGGCGGTGCAGTAGTGTGGCCCTGATGCGGTGAGGGAGTGTGGCACTGGGGCGGAGAGATAGTGGCATTGGGGTGGTGGGGGTATGTGGCACTGGGGTGGTAAGTGAATGTGGCACTGGGGCGGTGAGGGAGTGTGGCACTGGGGCGGTGAGGGAGTGTGGCACTGGGGCAGTGAGGGAGTGGCACTGGGGCGGTGAGGGAGTGGCACTGGGGCGGGGAGGGAGTGTGGCAATGGGGCAGTGAGGGAGTGTGGCACTGGGGCGGTTACAGAGTGTGGCACTGGGGCGGTGAAGGAGTGTGGCACTGGGGTGGTGAGGGAGTCTGGCACTGGTTCGGTGAGGGAGTGTGGCACTGGGGCGGTGAAGGAGTGTGGCACTGGGGAGGTGAGGGAGTGTGGCACTGGGGCGGTGAGTGAGTGTGGCATTGGGGGAGTGAGGGAATCTGACACTGGAGCTGTGAGAGAGTGTGGCACTGGGGCGGTGAGAGAGTGTGGCACTGGAGCGGTGAGGGAAAGTGGCACTGGGGCGGTGAAAGAGTGTGGCACTGGGGTGGTGAGGGAGTGGAACTGGGGCGGTGAGGGAGTGGCACTGGGGAAGTGAGGGAGTGAGGCACTGGGGCGGTGAGGGAATGTGGAATTGGGGCGGTGAGGGAGTGTGGCACTGGGGGGTGAGGGAGTGTGACACTGGGGCGGTGAGAGAGTGTGGCACTGCGGCGGTGAGGGAGTGGCACTGGGGCAGTGAGGGAGCGTGGCACAGGGGCGGTGAAGGACTGTGGCACTGGGGCGATGAGGGAGTGTGGCACTGGGGCGGTGTAGGACTATGGCACTTGTGCAGTGAGGGAGTGTGGCACTGACGTGGTGAGGGAGTGTGGCACTGGGGCGGTGTAGGACTGTGGCACTGGGGCAGTGAGGGAGTGTGGCACTGACGTGGTGAGGGAGTGTGGCACTGGGGCAGAGAGAGAGTGTGGCACTGGGACAGTGAGGGAGTGTGGCACTGGGGCGGTGAGGGAATGTGGCGCTGGGGCGGTGTGGGAGTGTGGCACTGACTCGGTGAGGGAGTGTGGCACTGGGGCAGTGAGGGAGTGTGGCACTGACGTAGTGAGGGAGTGTGGCACTGGGGCAGTGAGAGAGTGTGGCACTGGGACAGTGTGGGAGTGTGGCACTGGGGCAGTGAGGGAGTGTGGCACTGGGACGGTGAAGGAGTGTGGCACTGGGGAGGTGAGGGAGTGTGGCACTGGGGCAGTGAGGGAGTGTGGCACTGGGACAGTGAGGGAGTGTGGCACTGGGGAGGTGAGGGAGTATGACACTGGGGCGGTGAGGGTGTGTGGCACTGGGGAGGTGAGGGAGTGTGGCACTTGGGCAGTGAGGGAGTGTGGCACTGGGGAGGTGAGGGAGTGTGGCACTGGGGCTGTGAGGGAGTGTGGCACTGGGGAGGTGAGGGAGTGTGGCACTTGGGCAGTAAGGAAGTGTGGCACTGGAACCGTGAGGGAGTGTGGCACTGGGGCAGTGAAGGAGTGTGGCACTAGGGTGGTGAGGGAGCGTGGCACTGGGGCGGTGAGGGAGTGTGGCACTAGGGAGGTGAAGGAGTGTGGCACTGGGGCGGTGAGGGAGTGTGGCACTGGGGCGGTGAGGGAGTGTGGCACTGGGGCGGTGAAGGAGTGTGGCCCTGATGCGGTGAGGGAATGTGGCACTGGGGCGGAGAGATAGTGGCATTGGGGTGGTGGGGGTGTGTGGCACTGGGGTGGTGAGGGAATGTGGTACTGGGGCGGTGAGGGAGTGTGGCACTGGGGCGGTGAGGGAGTGTGGCACTGGGGCGGTGAAGGAGTGTGGCCCTGATGCTGTGAGGGAGTGTGGAACTGGGGCAGAGAGATAGTGGCATTGGAGTGGTGGGGGTGTGTGGCACTGGGGTGGTGAGGGAATGTGGCACTGGGGCGGTGAGGGAGTGTGGCACTGGGGCGGTGAGGGAGTGTGGCACTGGGGCAATGAGGGAGTGTGGCACTGGGGCAGTGAGGGAGTGGCACTGGGGCGGTGAGGGAGTGGCACTGGGGCGGGGAGGGAGTGTGGCAATGGGGCAGTGAGGGAGTGTGGCACTGGGGCGGTTACGGAGTGTGGCACTGGGGCGGTGAAGGAGTGTACTCACCTAATTGTGCTTGCGGGGGTTGAGCTTTGGCTCTTTGGTCCCGCCTCTCAACTGTCAATCAACTGGTGTACAGATTCCTGAGCCTACTGGGCTCTATCATATCTACATTTGAAACTGTGTATGGAGTCAGCCTCCGCCACATCACTTCCTAGTGCATTCCATTTATTAACTACTCTGACACTGAAAAAATTCTTTCTAACGTCTCTGTGGCTCATCTGGGTACTAAGTTTCCACCTGTGTCCCCTTGTTCGTGTCCCACCCGTGCTGAAGAGTTTGTCTTTGTCCACCCTGTCAATTCCCCTGAGAATGTTGTAGGTGGTTATCATGTCTCCCCTTACTCTTCTGTTTTCCAGGGATGTGAGGTTCAGCTCCTTTAGCCTTTCCTCGTAGCTCAATCCTCTCAGTTCCGGGACGAGCCTGGTGGCATACCGCTGAATCTTCTCTAACTTTGTCTTGTGTTTAACTAGGTATGGACTCCAGGCTGGAGCTCCATACTCCAGGATTGGTCTTACAAAAGTGGTATACAGGGTTCTGAAAGATTCCTTACACAAGTTTCAGAAGGCAGTTCTTATGTTGGCCAGTTTAGCATATGCCGCTGATGATATTCTTTTGATGTGGGCCTCTGGGGACAGGTTCGGTGTGATATCAACCCCCAGATCCTTCTATCTATTTGATTCTTGCAGGGTTTCCCCTCCCAGATGATACCTTGTGTTCAGCCTCCTGCTCCCTTCGCCTAATTTCATCACCTTACACTTTCCAGAGTTGAACTTCAGCAGCCATTTTCTAGACCATTCCTCCAGTTTATCCAGGTCATCCTGTAGTCTCTTTCTATCTTCATCCGTCTTGAATCTTCTCATAATTTTTGCATCATCAGCAAACATCGAGAGGAATGAGTCTATACCCTCTGGAAGATCGTTCACATATATTAGAAACAGGATGGGTCCAAGTACTGAGCCCTGTGGGACTCCGCTGGTGACATCTCGCCACTCTGATGTCTTCCCCCTCACCGTTACTCGCTGTTTCCTGTTGCTTAAGTACTCCCTTATCCACTGGAGCACCTTCCCTTTTACTCCTGCCTGTTGCTCCAAATTTTTTAACAGCCTTTTATGGGGTACTGTGTCAAAGGCTTTTTGGCAATCCAGGAAAATGCAGTCGGCCCACCCTTCTCTTTCCTGCCTAATTTTCGTTGCCTGGTCATAAAATTCTATTAAACCTGTGAGGCACGATTTACCATCTCTGAACCCATGTTGGTGGTGCGTTACAAAGTTATTTCCCTCCAGATGCTCTGCGAGCCTTTTCCTCACGATCTTCTCCAGCACCTTGCATGGTATACAAGTTAAGGAAACTGGCCTGTAATTCAGTGCCTCTTGCCTGTCACCCTTTTTGTATATTGGGACCACGTTAGCTGTCTTCCAACATTCTGGTAAGTCTCCTGTTTCCAGTGACCTGTTATACACCATAGAGAGTGGCACACTTAGTGCTTCTGCACCTTCCTTTAGTATCCATGGTGAGATTCTATCAGGCCCAACAGCCTTTGTCACATCTAGCTCCAGCAGACACCTTTTGACCTCATCACTGGTGAGGTCAAATTCCTCCAAGGTTGCTTGGTTTGCCACCTCCTCATTTAGTGCAGGGGCTTCTCCTTGTTCTATTGTGAAGACGTCCTGGAATCTCTTGTTGAGTTCTTCACACACCTCCTTGTCATTCTCTGTGTATTTGTTCTCCCCTTTCCGCAGCATCATCACTTGTTCCTTCACTGCTGTTTTCCTCCTGATATGGCTGTGGAGCAGCTTTGGTTGGGTCTTGGCTTTACTCGCGATGTCATTTTCAAACTGTCTCTCTGCTTCCCTCCTCACTCTGATGTACTCATTTCTGGCCCTGTGGTATCTCTCCCTGCTCTCTGGTGTTCTGTTATTTCTGTAGTTTCTCCATGTTCTTTTACTCAGTTGTTTCGCTACCTTACATTCCTGGTTGAACCATGGGTTTTTCTGTTGTTGGCACTGGGGTGGTGAGGGAGTGTGGCACTGGGGCGGTGAGGGAGTGTGGCACTGGGGCGGTGAAGGAGTGTGGCACTGAGGTGGTGAGGGAGTGTGGCACTGGGGCTTTGAGGGAGTGTGGCATTGGGGGAGTGAGGGAATGTGGCATTGGGGCGGTGAAGGAGTGTGGCCCTGATGCGGTGAGGGAGTGTGGCACTGGGGCGGAGAGATAGTGGCATTGGGTTGGTGGGGGTGTGTGGCACTGGGGTGGTGAGGGAATGTGACACTGGAGCGGTGAGAGAGTGTGGCACTGGGGCGGTGAGAGAGTGTGGCACTGGAGCGGTGAGGGAAAGTGGCACTGGGGCGGTGAGGGAGTGTGGCACTGGGGTGGTGAGGGAGTGGAACTGGGGCGGTGAGGGAGTGGCACTGGGGAAACGAGGGAGTGAGGCACGGGGGCGGTGAGGGAATGTGGAATTGGGGCGGTGAGGGAGTGTGGCACTGGAGGGTGAGGGAGTGTGACACTGGGGCGGTGAGAGAGTGTGGCACTAAGGCGGTGAGGGAGTGGCACTGGGGCAGTGAGGGAGTGAGGCACTGGGGCGGTGAGGGAGCGTGGCACAGGGGCGGTGAAGGACTGTGGCACTGGGGTGGTGAGGGAGTGTGGCACTGAGGCGGTGAAGGACTGTGGCAGTGATTGAGTGTGGCACTGGGGCGGTGAGGGAGTATTGCACTGAGGCGGTGAGGGAGTGTGGCACTTGTGCAGTGTGGGAGTGTGGCACTGGGGCGGTGAGGGAGTGTGGCACTGATGCGATGATGGAGTGTGCCACTTGTGCAATGAAGGAGTGTGGCACTGGGGCGGTGAGGGAATGTGGCGCTGGGACGGTGAGGGAGTGTGGCACTGACTCGGTGAGGGAGTGTGGCACTGGGACAGTGAGGGAGTGTGGCACTGACGTGGTGAGGGAGTGTGGCACTGGGGCAGTGAGAGAGTGTGGCACTGGGACGGTGAGGGAGTGTGGCACTGGGGAGGTGAGGGAGTGTGGCACTTGGGCAGTGAGGGAGTGTGGCACCGGGACGGTGAGGGAGTGTGGCACTGGGGAGGTGAGGGAGTGTGGCACTGGGGCGGTGAGGGTGTGTGGCACTGGGGAGGTGAGGGAGTGTGGCACTGGGGCAGTGAGGGAGTGTGGCACTGGGGAGGTGAGGGAGTGTGGCACTGGGGCGGTGAAGGAGTGTGGCACTGGGGCAGTGATGGAGTGTGGCACTGATGCAGTGAGGGAGTGTGGCACTGGGGCGATGACGGAGTGTGGCACTGGGGCGGTGAGGGAGTGTGGCACTGGGGCGGTGAGGGAGTGTGGCACTGGGGCAGTGATGGAGTGTGGCCCTGGGGTGGTGAGGGAGTGTGGCACTGGGGCGATGAAGGAGTGTGGCACTGAATCAGTGAAGGAGTGTGGCACTGATGCAGAGAGGGAGTGTGGCACTGGGGCGGTGAAGGAGTGTGGCACTGGGGCGGTGAGGGAGTGTGGCACTGGGGCGGTGAAGGAGTGTGGCACTAGGGCAGTGTGGGAGTGGCACTGGGGCAGTGAGGGAGTGGCATGGGGTGGTGAGGGAGTAGCACTGGGGCGGTGAGGGAGTGTAACACTGGGGCGGTGAATCAGTGTGGCACTGGGGCAGTGAGGGAGTGGCACTGGGGCGGTGATGGAGTGGCACTGGGGCAGTGAGGGAATGTGGCACTGGTGCGGTGAGGAAGTGTGACACTGGTGCTGTGAGGGAGTGGCACTGGTGCGGTGAAAGAGTGTGGCACTGGGGCAGTGAGGGAGTTGCACTGGGACTGTGAGGGAGTGGCACTGGGGCAGTGAGGGAGAGTGGCACTGGGGCAGTGAGGGGAGTGTGGTTCTCGGAAGGTGAGGGAGTATGGCACTGGGGCAGTGATGGAGTGTGACCCTGGGGTGGTGAGTGAGTGTGGCACTGGGGCGATGAAGAAATGTGGCAATGGGGCAGTGATGGAGTGTGGCACTGAGGCAGTGAGGGAGTGTGGCACTGGGACGGTGAAGGAGTGTGGCACTGGGGCGGTGAGGGAGTGTGGCACAGGGGCGGTGAAGGAGTGTGGCACTAGGGCAGTGTGGGAGTGGCACTGGGGCAGTGAGGGAGTGGCACTGGGGTGGTGAGGGAGTGGCACTGGGGCGGTGAGGGAGTGTGACACTGGGGCGGTGAATCAGTGTGGCACTGGGGCAGTGAGGGAGTGGCACTGGGGCGGTGAGGGAGTGGCACTGGGGCAGTGAGGGAATGTGGCACTGGTGCGGTGAGGAAGTGTGGCACTGGTGCGGTGAGGGAGTGGCACTGGGGCGGTGAGGGAGTGTGACACTGGGGCGGTGAGGGAGTGTGGTACTGGGGCGGTGAAGGAGTGTGGCACTAGGGCAGTGAGGGAGTGGCACTGGGGCAGTGAGGGAGTGGCATTGGGGTGGTGAGAGAGTGGCACTGGGGCGGTGAGGGAGTGTGACACTGGGGCGGTGAATCAGTGTGGCACTGGGGCAGTGAGGGAGTGGCACTGGGGCAGTGAGGGAGTGGCACTGGGGCGGTGAGGGAGTGTGGCACTGGGGCAGTGAGGAAGTGTGGCACTGGGAAGATGAGGGAGTTTGGCACTGTTGCGGTGAGGCAGTTTGGCACTGAGGCTGTGAGGGAGTGGCACTAGGGTGGTGAGGGAGTGTAGCACTGGGGCGGTGAGGGAGTGTAGCACTGGGGCGGTGAGGGGTTTTGGCACTGGAGTTGTGAGGGAGTGTGGCACTGGCGTGCTGAGGGAGTGTGGCACTTTGCCGGTGATGGAGAGTGGCACTGGGGCAGGGAGGGAGTGGCATTGAAGTGTGTGAGGGATTTAGGCACTGAGGCAGTGAGGGAGTTTGGCACTGTGTCGGTGAGGCATTGTCACTGGATCGGTGAGGGAGAGGCAATGCACAGACGATATTTTGTTTCTGGGAAATATCGTGTTTATGAGCCAGGGTTTTCAGGTCAAATATCATATTTATGAGCCAGGGTTTTTCAGACGAATTTGGGCAGTGATTTGGAGTTAAAGGTTTCTTATGAGAAAAATAATTTCCGAGATTTTAGAAGTTTGTTAAAAGTTCTTATGATGAAAATAATGTCATACGAGTTTGTTAAAGTTCTTATGGGAGAAATTAAAAATCGTGTTTATGAGCCATAGTTTTTCAGGTAAATTTTGTCAGTCACAGATTTGGAGTTCTTATGGTGAAATAATGTCATACGAGTTTGTTAAAGTTCTTATGATGAAAATAATGTCATATGAGTTTGTTAAAGTTCTTATGATGAAATAATGTCATACGAGTTTGTTAAAGTTCATATGATGAAAATAATGTCATACGAGTTTGTTAAAGTTCTTATGATGAAAATAATGTCATACGAGTTTGTTAAGAGTTCTTATGGGCAAAATTCAAGTCACTGATGTGGAATTAAGGAATTCTTATGAGAAAAAAATTTCCGAGATTTTAGAAGTTTGTTAAAAGTTCTTATGATGAAAATAATGTCATACGAGTTTGTTAAAGTTCTTATGGGAGAATTTTTCAGAGTTCCTACCAATAATAAACAGATATTTAGGCCTTATACATTTAAGTTGGATTCCTACTTAGAAACTAGTATATTGCTATATAACTGAATCATTTCCCTGCCTTCCCCTCCCCCTGCATCTCCCGCTCATACCTCACACCCCCTCCCTCCCCCCTTACCTTACAATCTCCCGCGTCACCTGTGTTTACTTTACACCGTCAGCCAGACGCCGCATGCAGGTCACCTCCGTAATCTTATCTTATCTTCTCCATAATATCTGGACTGTCCCTCTCCTTCACATTGTTCATTCATAGTTTCTTTTCATTAAACTAGTCAGTTTTACATATATAAACAAAGTCAGGGTCTAGCTCACGTTACCGCCTTAGTTTTACTAATACATCTTCTTTAGTATCCAATCATTTTCTTCGAGATTTAAAACACAGCTATTTCAAACGTATTAAAATACAATAATTTTATTATCGAGCTCCAGCTCCTGTCCCCCGCCTTAGTCCCCTGTCGTATAATGAGTACTAACAGTCCAATCTCTCTAAAAATTTAAATAATCATATTTCAAACGTAGTTCAATACAGTAACTTAGTTACCAAACTCTAGCTCTTGTCCTCCGCCTTAGCTCTCTCTCGTATCTTCGTTAATACCTATTCAAATTCCCCGAAATTTCTACGCGCTGTGTTTCAGACATAGTTTAGTAAATGCAAAGTTACCGAACTCTAGCTATTATCCTCTGCCTTAGCTCTCTCTCGTTTCTTCGTTATTACCTAATCAAATTCCCTGAAATTTTAACCCTCTGTATTTCAGATCCAGTAAATAAGATCAAGTCAGTTACTGAGCTCCAGCTCTCATCCCCCACCTTACTTTCCTCTCGTGTCTTCGGTAATATCCTATCAAATTCCCTGAAATTTATACCCTCTGTATTTCAGACACCGTAAATAAGATCCAAACAGTTATCGAGCTCCAGCTCTCGTCCCCACCTTAGTTCTCTCTCGTATCTTTGTAAATAACCCATCAATTTCCCTGAAATTTTTACCCTCTATTTCAGGCATAGTAAATATGATGTAAACAATTATCAAACTCTACCTCTTGTCCTCTGTCCAGGTTCACTCGTGTAAATTCATTACTATCAGTCCAAATCCCCCTGAGATTTAAACACCCAACTACATTTTCAGACATAGTAAATAAAAGCCAGTTCAGTTACCGAGTTTCAACTCTTGTTCCCCGCTTAGCTCATTTTGTACAAGTTCTTTATTATCCAACTAAATCACCCGAGATTTAAGATCACCTTACTTCTAACGTAGTAAAATTAATCTGGACATTAGCCAAGCTCCATTTCCTCTGTCTTAGATCATCAAATATAAATATATCCGATCAAGTCCCTCTCCAGCCTAACTCTTTATCAGAGTAATTACCTTATCCTTTCCCTCCCTTACCTTCTCATCCCCAACGTATCCAAACCTTCAATAATCATACTGTATTTGCATATTTTCTCTATATTCAGCTGTGTTCTTCACATTTTTTCCATGTTTTCTGTGTTCACTCCATGTTCTACAAATGTTCACAGCATGCTCAGTTCAAATTTTTTCACCTGTTTTTCTAAATTTTTCTGTTTTCTACCGTTTTTCCTGTATGTTCATTACAGTCCCTTACATGTTCTCTGTATAACTTTTATACTCAGTATTCATGTTCTCAATGTTCTTAGCTTGTTCTTCACACGTTCAGCGTTCATTATTTGTATTCCCTATGTTCCTTATCATGTCTTCATATTCTATTTATGTTCATATTCCCTGCATGTTCACTGTGTTCATCAACTTTTTCTTACATGTTTTCTGTGTTCACCGTATGTTCACTGTGTTCATTCCCTTACTTAACCTCAATTTTCTATGTTCTTTGTTTCTTTAAACCAATTTGTTTCTTCCATTCACTAACTAGTACTTTGTCATATATTATACAGCAATATTATACGGCAATACAGTTCCCTCAACAATTTTAGTCACCCAGTTTTTTTGCAAAACTATGTCAAAGTAATTCTCGTAGTCAACTTAATAGTTCTACCAACCCTGTTCTTAAACAAATCTACGCTTTATTCAGCTCCAAATTTACAAAGACAAACCTTTCTTGAAACTTCTTAACTAAAAAATTACTTGTCAATCAACTAAAATAATAACTTTCATCATGTTTTGTCTTTTTGCTTAACTAAAAGGATTCATCAGTCAACAAAAAAATAGTTACTTCGTCATGTTTCCCCGCCATTTCCTAACTGAAATATCACTTCTCTCATCTGAAAATAGTCATGTGTAGCCTCTTTCCAACACTGTTCTTAACTAAAGTAACTTTTCACTTTGCTAAAATATTCAAATGTAACTTTTTCAGCACTTTCGTAACTAAAATTATATTTCGTTAAGTAAGATATATAGTCAAAGACACTCTTTGAGACATCAAGGACTTACTCAAAGACATCAAAGTTGCACTCAAAGACACTCTTTGAGACATCAAGGACTTACTCAAAGACATCAAAGTTGCACTCAAAGACATCCTTTGAGTCATCAAAAACATCCTTTAAGACTTCAAGGGCACTCTTCGAGATATCAAAAGACACTCTCAAACACTCAAAAATTTACTCGCATCCTCAAAGTTATTCTCAGAGTCATCAAAAGTTAATCTCAGTCATCAAATGTTATTCTCTAAGTAACCTTTCGTTCATCAGAGAAACTATCTAAGACATCTTCGTTCATTAAAGTTAATCTCAGAGGCATAAAAGTTATTCTCAGAGCTATCAAAAATTATTTTCGATGTCATCAAAAAGTATTCTCACGTATTCAAAGTTAATCTCGGTCATCAAAGTTGTTCTGTAAGATATCTTCAAGACATCAAAGTTACTCTTCAATACATCAAAGACGCATTCAAAATACTACTCACGTTCTCAGAAGTCATTCTCAAAATCATCAACGATTTTCTCTGAGTCACCAAAGGTATTCCAAGAGATGTTAAAATTAATCTCAGTCATCAAACTTGTTCTCAAAGTCATCAAAGATAATCTTAGAGTCATGAAAGGTATTCTCAGAGTCACCTTCTTTCGTCAGAGAAACTTTCCAAAACATCTTTGTTCATCAAACTTGTTCTCAAAGTCATCAAAGTTATTCCAAGAGACATCAAAAGTTAATCTAAGATATCATCTATCATCAAAGTTATTTTAGAGACATCTAAAGTTATTATGTAAGACATAAAAGTTATTTTCAGAGTCATCAAATGTTATTCTCGAAGTCATCAAAGATATTCTCAGAGTCATCAAAGGTAATCTCTAACTCACTTTCGTTCAACATAGTAATTCTCTAAGTCCTCAAAGTTATTCTCTAAGACAACAAAGTCATTCTCAGAGTCATGAAAAGTTATTCTCAGAGTCACCTTCGTTATTCAAAGAAGCCTTCTGAGACATCCTCGTTCAACAAAACTGTCCTCAGAGCCATCAAAAAAGTTAAATACAGTCATCAAAGTTATTCTCTAAGTAACTTTTCGTTCATCAGAGAAGCTTTCTAAGACATCTTTGTTCATCAAAGTTGTTCTCTAAGACATCAATGTTGTTCTCTAAGACATCAAAGATGTTCTCTAAATCATAAAAGTTAATCTCTAAGTCACCTTCGTTCATTAGAGAAACTTTCCAAAACATCTTCGTTGATCAAAGTTATTCTCAGAGTCATCAAAGTGGACTCTAATTCACCTTCGTTCAATAAAAGTTGTTTCTCTAAGACACCTTCGTTCATCAAAGAAACTCTCATTCCATCATGTTATTCTTTAATACATCTTTAGTCATAAAATTTCTCTCCAAAATGTAACTAGTTCAGCTTTTCATACCAAACCTGCACTTCTGTTAAAATATATTTTCTTAGTCACTTTACCTTAAAACTGTTCTCTGAACTACACTGCTTAAACCTACGTAACCTAACCTCTCCACCCAATGTTACTTAGTGAACATAACGTTCCTAAACCTAACCTAACTTTACCTATCCTAACTTAACTTACCTTACCTTACCTATCGTACCTAACTTACCTAACTTAACCTAACTTATCCTGCTTAACCTAACTTACCTACATTACCTAACTTAAGCTGCTTAACCTAACTTTACCTATCCTAACATAACTTACCTTACCTTACCTATCGTACCTAAATTACCTAACTTAACCTAACTTATCCTGCTTAACCTAACTTACCTACATTACCTAACTTAACCTGCTTAACCTAACTTTACCTATCCTAACTTAACTTACCCTACCTTACCTATTGTACCTAACTTACCTAACTTAACCTAACTTATCCAGCTTAACCTAACTTACCTACATTACCTAACTTAACACTTTTGCGTTCCGTGGAAACGTGCGGTTGACAGGGGGGTCAAGTGTCTTGGCGTGCGGGTAAGCGCGCGGTGACACCCAAATGTGTATACTCGTTCCAACTCTCTCACCTTAATGCTCGTGCTACGTCGCTCGTTTTAGTATCATTGTGTTCGCAATTAAATTCCCTACAGATGTTTATGAATATAATGTACAAAAGGCTGGAGTGCCTCCCCGCAGAATAGCCTAAAGTTACCCGTGAACGAGCACCAATTTGTACAGTGCAACCTAATGTGTATACTCGTTCAATTTGATAACATCAAATTTCGTGTTACGTCTTTCATTTTGGTATCAAATTGTTCACAATAAAAAGGCGAGTATTTTAAAACTAGTCCCAGAATAATAAAGCATTAACTGGAATTTTAACAAATATTTTAATTCTGGACGCTCATCATCACAAAATTATTTATATCTTTCCAGTGTTCTGACATAAATATTTGTGTTACATCTTTCATTTTGGTATCAAATTATTCGCAATAAATTGGCGCGCATTTTAAAACTAGTCCCAAGATAGTAGGACAATAAATAGAATTTTAACAAATATTTTAATATTCGGACCAAAGAAAAGTCTATCTTTCAAGTGTTTGGACATCAAGTTTCATGTTACACCTTTGATTTTGGTATCAAATTGTGTGCAATCTTAAGGCGCTTATTTTAAAACCACTACCAGATTGATCTGATAAAATTTACATTTTTAAAAAATATTTTAATGAGTGACTAGGTACTGCGTCATTGGAACCTATTCAGTAGAAAAATGAGTGACAAGATAGTTAGTCAGTGGAACCTTAAAGCCTGCTTAACCTAACTTTACCTATCCTAACTTAACCTACCTTACCTTACCTATCATACCTAACTTACCTAACTTAACCTAACTTATCCTGCTTAACCTAACTTACCTACATTACCTAACTTAACCTGCTTAAACTAACTTTACCTATCTTAACTTAACTTACCTTACCTTACCTATCTTACCTAACTTAACCTAACTTATCCTACTTAACCTATCTTACCTAATTTAACCTGCTTAACCTAACTTACATAACTTATCTTACCTATTCTAACCTAACCTAACTTACCCTGCTTATCCTATCTTACCTAACTTACCTACCTTACCTAACTTAACCTGCTTAATCTAACTTATGTAACTTATCTTACCTATCCTTTCCTAACCTAGCTTGCTTTACCTAACTTAACCATACATTCCTAAACTGATGTATCTTAACTTATCTAGTCCAACCAGACATGACCTAACTTACATAATTATTCCTGCTTATCTTTTGTGTTTCATCAATCATTGTCTCATATTCATTTGTTCGTGTCAATAGTTAATTTCTCAAATGGTCATTTTTGCAGATCAAGGGTTATTTGTTAAAGTTCATCAAGTTGTTCATAAGTTGTATTTATTATGTTTGTTATCATTTGTTCTTATTCCCCAACCCCTTAACCAAACCTCTTGTAATCTTAGTGTATTTAGTAGTTTCTATCATATGTTCTTATTTCCCAACCCTTTAACCTAACCTTTCAGATGTAGTTTATTGTGTTTTTGATGTATTTGTTGAATATATTATCCTTATCCTTTCAGATGTAGTTTTGTTTCTTCTTTTTGTATATTTTACCCAAACCCACCATCCCACTTAACCTTTTTCCTTCTTTTACTTTGTTTTTTACATATAAGTTCATTCTTTATCTTAGTAATAATAAAATTACAACAGTAAAGAATCAGATCTACTAAGACTTGAAATTGAGAAATACAAGAGAGCAAGGGAGTGAGAGCATGAAAAGAGGAGTAAGGAGTAAGAGAGAGGGGGAGGAAGAGAATGGGACCAAAGAAGAGAGAGAAAGAGAGAGAGAGAGAGCGTGTTCATGGGAGAACTAAGACTTGAATTTAAGAAAAAGAAAAATAAGAGAAAGAGCAAAGGGAAAGAGAAGGAGGGAGATAAAGAGAAAGGGGGATAGAAGGAGTAGGAGAAACAAAGTAAAAGAAGGAAAGAAGGTTAAGTGGGATGGTGGGTTTGGGTAAATATACAAAAAGAAGAAACAAAACTACATCTGAAAGGATAAGGATAATATATTCAACAAATACATCAAAAACACAATAAACTACATCTGAAAGGTTAGGTTAAAGGGTTGGGGAATAAGAACATATGATAGAAACTACTAAATACACTAAGATTACAAGAGGTTTGGTTAAGGGGTTGGGGAATAAGAACAAATGATAACAAACATAATAAATACAACTTATGAACTACTTGATGAACTTTAACAAATAACCCTTGATCTGCAAAATGTCCAATTGAGAAATTAAGTATTGAAACGAACAATTGAATATGAGACAATGATTAACGAAACACAAAAGATAAGCAGGAATAATTATGTAAGTTAGGTCATGTCTGGTTGGACTAGATAAGTTAAGATACATCAGTTTGGGAATGTATGGTTAAGTTAGGTAACGCAAGCTAGGTTAGGATTGGATAGGTAAGATAAGTTACGTAAGTTAGGTTAAGCAGGCTAAGTTAGGTAAGGTAGGTAAGATAGGTTAAGCAGGATAAGTTAGCTTAAGTTAGGTAAGATAGGTAAGGTAAGGTAAGTTAAGTTAGGATAGGTAAAGTTAGGTTAAGCAGGTCAAGTTAGGTAATGTAGGTAAGTTAGGTTAAGCAGGGTAAGTTAGGTTAAGTTAGGTATGTTAGGTAAGGTAAGTTAATTTAGGATAGGTAAAGTTAGGTTAAGCAGGTTAAGTTAGGTAATGTAGGTAAGTTAGGTTAAGCTGGATAAGTTAGGTCAAGTTAAGTAAGTTAGGTACGATAGGTAAGGTAGGGTAAGTTAAGTTAGGATAGGTAAAGTTAGGTTAAGCAGGTTAAGTTAGGTAATGTATGTAAGTTAGGTTAAGTAGGATAAGTTAGGTTAAGTTAGGTAAGTTAGGTACGATAGGTAAGGAAAGTAAAGTTAGGATAGGTAAAGTTAGGTTAAGCAAATTAAGTTAGGTAATGTAGGTAAGTTAGGTTAAGCTGGATAAGTTAGGTTAAGTTAGGTAAGTTAGGTACGATAGGTAAGGTAGGGTAAGTTAAGTTAGGATAGGTAAAGTTAGGTTAAGCAGGTTAAGTTAGGTAATGTAGGTAAGTTAGGTTAAGCAGGATAAGTTAGGTTAAGTTATGTAAGTTAGGTACGATAGGTAAGGTAAGGTAAATTAAGTTAGGATAGGTAAAGTTAGGTTAAGCAGGTTAAGTTAGGTAATGTAGGTAAGTTAGGTTAAGCAGGATAAGTTAGGTTAAGTTAGGTACGATAGGAAATGTAAGTTAAGTTAGGATAGGTAAAGTTAGGTTAGGTTTAGGAACGTTATGTTAACTAAGTAACATTGGGTGGAGAGGTTAGGTTACGTAGGTTTAAGCAGTGTAGTTCAGAGAACAGTTTTAAGGTAATGTGACTAAGAAAATATATTTTAACAGAAGTGCAGGTTTGGTATGAAAAGCTGAACTAGTTACATTTTGGAGAGAAATTTTATGACTGAAGATGTCTTAAAGAATAACATGATGGAAGGAGAGTTTCTTTGATGAACGAAGGTGTCTTAGAGAAACAACTTTTGGTGAACGAAGGTGAATTAGAGTTCACTTTGATGACTCTGAGAATAACTTTGAACAACGAAGATGTTTTGGAAAGTTTCTCTAATGAACGAAGGTGACTTAGAGATTAACTTTTATGATTTAGAAAACATCTTTCATAACTTAGAGAACAACATTGATGTCTTAGAGAACAACTTTGATGAACAAAGATGTCTTAGAAAGCTTCTCTGATGAACGAAAAGTTACTTAGAGAATAACTTTGATGACTGTATTTAACTTTTTTGATGGCTCTGAGGACAGTTTTGTTGAACGAGGATGTCTCAGAAGGCTTCTTTGAATAACGAAGGTGACTCTGAGAATAACTTTTCATGACTCTGAGAATGACTTTGTTGTCTTAGAGAATAACTTTGAGGACTTAGAGAATTACTATGTTGAACGAAAGTGAGTTAGAGATTACCTTTGATGACTCTGAGAATATCTTTGATGACTTCGAGAATAACATTTGATGACTCTGAGAATAACTTTTATGTCTTACATAATAACTTTAGATGTCTCTAAAATAACTTTGATGAAAGATGATGTCTTAGATTAACTTTTGATGTCTCTTGGAATAACTTTGATGACTTTGAGAACAAGTTTGATGAACAAAGATGTTTTGGAAAGTTTCTCTGACGAAAGAAGGTGACTATGAGAATACCTTTCATGACTCTAAGATTATCTTTGATGACTTTGAGAACACGTTTGATGACTGAGATTAATTTTAACGTCTCTTGGAATACCTTTGGTGACTCTGAGAAAATTGTTGATGAATTTGAGAATGACTTTTGAGAACGTGAGTAGTATTTGAATGCGTCTTTGATGTATTGAAGAGTAACTTTGATGTCTTGAAGATATCTTACAGAACAACTTTGATGACCGAGATTAATTTTGAGTCCGTGAAAATACTTTTTGATGACATCGAGAATAATTTTTTGATAGCTCTGAGAATAACTTTTATGCCTCTGAGATTAACTTTAATGAACGAAGATGTCCTAGAAAGTTTCTCTGATGAACGAAAGGTTACTTAGAGAATAACATTTGATGACTGAGATTAACTTTTGATGACTCTGAGAATAACTTTGAGGATGCGAGTAAATTTTTGAGTGTTTGAGAGTGTCTTTTGATATCTCGAAGAGTGCCCTTGAAGTCTTAAAGGATGTTTTTGATGTCTCAAAGGATGTCTTTGAGTGCAACTTTGATGTCTTTGAGTAAGTCCTTGATGTCTCAAAGAGTGTCTTTGAGTGCAACTTTGATGTCTTTGAGTAAGTTCTTGATGTCTCAAAGAGTGTCTTTGACTATATATCTTACTTAACGAAATATAATTTTAGTTACGAAAGTGCTGAAAAAGTTACATTTGACTATTTTAGCAAAGTGAAAAGTTACTTTAGTTAAGAACAGTGTTGGAAAGAGGCTACACATGACTATTTTCAGATGAGAGAAGTGATATTTCAGTTAGGAAATGACGGGGAAACATGATGAAGTAACTATTTTTTTGTTGACTGATGAATCCTTTTAGTTAAGCAAAAAGACAAAACATGATGAAAGTTATTATTTTAGTTGATTGACAAGTAATTTTTTAGTTAAGAAGTTACAAGAAAGGTTTGTCTTTGTAAATTTGGAGCTGAATAAAGCGTAGATTTGTTTAAGAACAGGGTTGGTAGAACTATTAAGTTGACTACGAGAATTACTTTGACATAGTTTTGCAAATAAAACTGGGTGACTAAAATTGTTGAGGGAACTGTATTGCCGTATAATATTGCTGTATAATATTTGACAAAGAACTAGTTAGTGAATGGAAGAAACAAATTGGTTTAAAGAAACAAAGAACATAGAAAATTGAGGTTAAGTAAGGGAATGAACACAGTGAACATATGGTGAACACAGAAAACATGTAAGAAAAAGTTGATGAACACAGTGAACATGCAGGGAATATGAACATAAATAGAATATGAAGACATGATAAGGAACATAGGGAATACAAATAATGAACGCTGAACGTGTGAAGAACAAGCTAAGAACATTGAGAACATGAATACTGAGTATAAAAGTTATACAGAGAACATGTAAAGGACTGTAATGAACATACAGGAAAAACGGTAGAAAACAGAAAAATTTAGAAAAACAGGTGAAAAAATTTGAACTGAGCATGCTGTGAACATTTGTAGAACATGGAGTGAACACAGAAAACATGGAAAAAATGTGAAGAACACAGCTGAATATAGAGAAAATATGCAAATACAGTATGATTATTGAAGGTTTGGATACGTTGGGGATGAGAAGGTAAGGGAGGGAAAGGATAAGGTAATTACTCTGATAAAGAGTTAGGCTGGAGAGGGACTTGATCGGATATATTTATATTTGATGATCTAAGACAGAGGAAATGGAGCTTGGCTAATGTCCAGATTAATTTTACTACGTTAGAAGTAAGGTGATCTTAAATCTCGGGTGATTTAGTTGGATAATAAAGAACTTGTACAAAATGAGCTAAGCGGGGAACAAGAGTTGAAACTCGGTAACTGAACTGGCTTTTATTTACTGTCTGAAAATGTAGTTGGGTGTTTAAATCTCAGGGGGATTTGGACTGATAGTAATGAATTTACACGAGTGAACCTGGACAGAGGACAAGAGGTAGAGTTTGATAATTGTTTACATCATATTTACTATGCCTGAAATAGAGGGTAAAAATTTCGGGGAAATTGATGGGTTATTTACAAAGATACGAGAGAGAACTAAGGTGGGGACGAGAGCTGGAGCTCGATAACTGTTTTTTATCTTATTTACGGTGTCTGAAATACAGAGGGTATAAATTTCAGGGAATTTGATAGGATATTACCGAAGATACGAGAGAGAGCTAAGGCGGAGGATAAGAACTAGAGTTTGGTAACTAAGTTACTGTATTGAACTACGTTTGAAATATGATTATTTAAATTTTTAGAGAGATTGGACTCTTAGTACTCATTATACGACAGGGGACTAAGGCGGGGGACAGGAGCTGGAGCTCGATAATAAAATTATTGTATTTTAATACGTTTGAAATAGCTGTGTTTTAAATCTCGAAGAAAACGATTTTATACTAAAGAAGATGTATTAGTAAAACTAAGGCGGGAACGTGAGCTAGACCCTGACTTTGTTTATATATGTAAAACTGACTAGTTTAATGAAAAGAAACTATGAATGAACAATAGGAAGGAGATGGACAGTCCAGATATTATGAAGAAGATAAGATAAGATTACGGAGGTGACCTGCATGCGGCGTCTGGCTGACAGTGTGAAGTAAACGCAGGTGACGCAGGAGATTGTGAGGTAAGGGGGGAGGGAGGGGGTGTGAGGTATGAGCGGGAGATGCAGGGGGAGAGAAAGGCAGGGAAATGATTCAGTTATATAGCAATATACTAGTTTCTAAGTAAGAATCCAACTTAAATGTATAAGGCCTAAATATCTGTTTATTATTGGTAGGAACTGTGAAAAATTCTCCCATAAGAACTTTAACAAACTCGTATGACATTATTTTCATCATAAGAACTTTTAACAAACTTCTAAAATCTCGGAAATTATTTTTCTCATAAGAATTCCTTAATTCCACATCAGTGACTTGAATTTTGCCCATAAGAACTCTTAACAAACTCGTATGACATTATTTTCATCATAAGAATTTTTACAAACTCGTATGACATTATTTCATCATAAGAAAAGCCACAGTCTCCGTGGTGTAGTGGTAAGACACTCGCCTGGCGTTCCGCGAGCGCTATGTCATGGGTTCGTATCCTGGCCGGGGAGGATTTACTGGGCGCAATTCCTTAACTGTAGCCTCTGTTTAACGCAACAGTAAAAGTGTACTTGGATGAAAAAACGATTCTTCTCGGCGGGGGATCGTATTCCAGGGACCTGCCCAAAACGCTACGCGTACTAGTGGCTGTACAAGAATGTAACAACTCTTGTATATATATAAAAAAAAAACTTTAACAAACTCGTATGACATTATTTTCATCAATATAACTTTAACAAACTCGTATGACATTATTTCATCATAAGAACTCCAAATCTGTGACTGACAAAATTTACCTGAAAAACTATGGCTCATAAACACGATTTTTAATTTCTCCCATAAGAACTTTAACAAACTCGTATGACATTATTTTCATCATAAGAACTTTTAACAAACTTCTAAAATCTCGGAAATTATTTTTCTCATAAGAAACCTTTAACTCCAAATCACTGCCCAAATTCGTCTGAAAAACCCTGGCTCATAAACACGATATTTGACCTGAAAACCCTGGCTCATAAACACGATATTTCCCAGAAACAAAATAATATCTGTGAGTTGCCATCAACACTACTCACCACCACCTTCACCACCATCTGCACCACCATCTCCACCACCATCTTCACCACCACCTTCACCAGCATCTTCACCACCATCTTCACCAGCATCTTCACCACCATCTTCACCACCATCTGCTTCACCACCATCTTCACCATCATCTTCACCACCACCTTCACCACCATCTGCACCACCAGCTTAACCACTATCTTCACCACCATCTTCACCACCACCTTCACAGCCCGACTTCCAGTATTCCTAAATTTTAAAACGATTTCCCTTCCCTCTATCACTGATGGGTCTTAAGTCTTCTGGACAGAGCTCTCCTTCTCGCACTATATTACTGCTCAACAACTATATATATCTATGTAAATAAAACTGGAAATGGTAATTTGTTAAAAATCGCTAATCTCCGAAAGTTCTTTCACCGAAATTCTGAGAAATTTTCACACATTCCATTCGCATCCGAGCACGTTTTTATATACATGTTTTATAGGTCTTACGTCTGTGACGGGAAAAAACATGTTTTTTTTTTGGAGTGTTTTTCATGTGAGGGGAAATCTTCAAAACCTCTTTACCGACTGCTTTGAAATTTTGACACAACGTTACATTCGAATAGGCAAATGTTTTTATATACCTACTAAGTTTCTCATGCCTCACATTTGACAGGAAAAATCATGCTTTTTTTGAAAAACAACACCATCTGTTGAATGTAGGAACAACACACACTATAATCTCGAGAAGTTCTTCACCGATTGCTTTGAAATTTTGACACAAAGATCCATTCCAATACACGTGTGTTTTTATACACCTACTATATAGATGACACACCTGTGACAGGTAAAAACATGTTTTTTTTAAGCAGCGCCATCTGTTGCATGTAGGAGTAACATTAGCAATACTAAATATGTTACAATTCCATTTCAATGTTTCCGATTTCATTGATAAATTGTATTTATTAATAGATTTCGATTTATTTTATTTTTTATTGAATTATTTTGTGTGACATTGTGTTGGAATTCAGCTGTGTTGTTTACCATACCGTTCATTTTGTAAGTATAAGTATAGATGCCACACCTGTAACGGGTAAAATTATGTTTTTCTTGAAAAGCATCACCATTTGTTGCATGTAAGAGCAACACACATGCTATGCTAAATATGTTTCAGTTCCATTTCAATGTTTCTGATTGCGCTGATAAATTTAATTTTCATAGAAAAAAATGTTTGGTAAACAACACAGCTCAATTCCAATGCAATTCACACAAATAAATGAAATCAAGATGAAAATAAATAAAAATCTATGAAAATTCAATTTATCAATGCAATCAGAAACATTGAAATGGAATTAAAGATATTTAGTATAGTATGTGTGTTGCTCCTACGTGCAACAGATGCTCGTTTTTTCAAGAAAAGCATAGTTTTACCTGTGACAGGTGTGGTATCCATACTTATATTTTCGAAATGAACGGTATGATAAACAGCACAGCTCAATTCCAAATCAATATCACACAAAATTATTCAGTAAAAAATATAATAAATCGAAATCTATGAAAATAAAATTTATTAATGCAATCGGAAACATTGAAGAGGAATTCGTGACATATTCAGTATAGCGTGCATGTTGCTATTATGTGCAACAGATGGCGCTGTTTTTCAAAAACGCATGTTTTTACCTGTCACAGTGGTGGCATCTATATAGTAGGTATATAAAACCACTCTCCTATTCGAACGCAACGTTGTGTCAAAATTTCAAAGCAATCAGTGATGAACTTTCAAAGATTACAGCATGTTTTGCTCTTACATCCAACTGATGGCTCTGTTTAAAAAAAAACATGTTTTTTCCTGTCACAGTTGAGGCATGTATATAGTAGATATATAAAAAGGCGTGCTTATTCGCATGCAACGTTGTGTCAAAATTTCAAAGCAATCGGTTAGGAGGTTTCAAAGATTTTCCTCATGTGAAAAACACATGAAAAACACAGTTTTTCAGAAAAAGCATGTTTTTTACCGTCACAGACGTGACATCTATAAAGTATGTATTTAAAAACCTGCTCGGATGCGAATGGAACGTTGTGTAAAAATTTCAAAGCAATCGGTGAAGAACTTTCTGAGATTAGCGATTTTGAACAAACGAACATTTCCATTTTTTTTATATAGATTACACATATTAGCAGCCAGGGCACCCAATACTACTTCTAAATATAACTTATTTTTTAAATTCTGATCTTTAGCAATGAGCAAAATCATATAGAAATGTAAGGGTATGGTTCCGTGAGATATTCACCAAACTGTTGGGTAACAAAGAGATTGGTAATTTTCATATGGCAATCTGTAAATCATTGATAACATGCATTGTGATCTGCAATTATTTTTAACATATAATATTACATATGATATTATAAATTTTGAAACTTAAATTTTAAAATTTTATTAATATTATTCAGTATGTGTTGTGAGACAGAATTTTCTTGCCAGATAAAACAGCAATTGATCTCCTCCTTCCTGTCAATGGGTCCTCAACAAACACCACATCGCAGCCAAGTGACACGACCCCACAGCCAAGTGACGACCCCATCAGTGAGACAGAAGAGCCAGTAAAGGAACTGATGTTGCAACTATTTGCCGGTAAGTAGATAGCAAATAGCAACTTTACAAGTTGCTATATTTGTAAACAATAAAGTTAAGGAACACCGGCTGGTCGCTGAGCTAATAGTAACAAGCATCAATTAGTCGGCATGAAATAAAAATGTAAAATATAAAATTGGTTGGTTGCATCTGTAACTTTATGGTTAAATTAGCGTATAATAGACTTGTTTTTAAATTTTTTAGCATCATCTTCATTGAATGAGACATGTTTTGCCAGCATCAGTCTCACCTCTCTAATGGTAAATGTTACATTTAGTCTGGAAGAGAAATAAACGTGCTCCCTTCATGCTTTATTGTAAGAACAACAAGCAATGACGTCACAGGTATACGTTACATAACTTACTATTTGCAATGCTTATAAACAAAAGAGTATCATCTCAAAACATACTATGCCTAACCTCTGTAGTACTTAATCCTACAAAATACATAATCCTAACATTCCTCCTCTTTTAATTAAACTCTACCCCTACAGGTTAAGTCTATCAGGCGGTCGTATGACTTTTCCTGATTTTGTCAACTGGGGCTTCAGACCTGTTACTTCTGGGAACCTTCTTCTGAATTACTAACTGTAGAGTCCATAGGGTTAACTGTATCCCCATACCCTCTGTTGCCCCTTGATCTGCTTCCCTGTCTCCTACAGGTGCTGCCCCTTCGTTATTAGGATGGGTATCACTAGTTGCCCCACCCTCACCTGAAAAGTCTATAAAATTCCCTGTGAACCTTGGCATGAGTTGATCTGCATGTCTTTTCCAATTAATGTCCCCAAAACTCTGCACTTGCACAGTGAAATTCCTGTGGCCCAAGATTTCCATAATTTTCCCTTCTACCCAAGGCTACTGGCCTTCTACTGGAGGCCTGGTCGACGACCAGGCCGCTAAGTAAGGGACGCTAAGCCCCGGAAACAATTCAAGATAACTTTAAGGTAAGGCTTACCAATTCCAAAATTCCTTGCATATACTGCATCCCCCTCGTTAAACAACAATCCTCTCCCTGAGCCAACTGATTAACCAAGCTATTTACCAATTTCTCTTTATCAGGAAAGTCTTTACTACTTCTATGTGCACTTTAAAGTGTCAATTAAACTGTAATTCAGAAGAAGATTTACCAGTGGTAGAATGAACAGTTTTTCTTTGATTATACAAAAATCTACAAAGCTTTGTATTAATAGTATCTTCTGTAAACCGCTTTAACCCTTCTTTCAAGGATCTCACTGTTCTTCCATCCAGACCATTTCAAAAAGAATTATACTGGGCATGTGTTACATGTTTAATACAATTATGTAACAAAAAATCTCCATTTCCCCAGAAACAAAATAAAGAGCAGTATCTGACACCACCAAATCTGGTAATCTAAAATTACAAAATGTTTTCCTTAGCAGTTCACAAGTTACAGATGATGTGGTGGAATTACACACATGAACATCCAGAAATTTTGTGTATTAATCCACCACCACCAGGTAATATTTGTTATCCATAGGTCCAGCATAATATATATGAAGTCTATATCAGGGGTTTCCCAGTGCATGGCCAGGAAAGTACTAGGGCTTGGGATTTCTGATATTTCTTAAAGCAAATGTGTAAATTCTTAGTTACTTCAGCAATATTCTGGTCCATTTTTGACCACCAAACCCAACTTCTAGCTTCTGCTTTCAAAGCATTTATGCCATTTTGGCCTACATGCAGCTGTTCCAAAATCTTACATCTTAGTTCCCCAGGAAAAACCACTCTATCAGTATTGGAGTTTAGCTCAGTCAACATACAAGGAGACTGACTAATACCAATCGCATTCTACACATCTTGCCCCACGTTGGGTACTGAGATGGAGGATCGGACAACACAGGAACTGGCTACTCCCCACGGTAATATTAACATGGACACAGACTCGGAAAGCAGCCAATCAGTAGAGGAGAGTTATTTTCAGGAAGTGTTGACCAGGTGACAGACGAAACGGAGAAGACAGGATGTAAGGCGTAGTGTTGACAGTGATAGTGTACCTGCCAGAAACGACAAGAGAATGAAAAACAACCCCAGAGACTGATCAAACTGGTGTCAATAAAAGGACAGAACAATGTGAAGAAGGTGATGGTAAGTGGAGGTGGAGGCTTTTCTTCCCTACTTTATGCATGCTGGCCTGCCACCAGAAGCAGCTGTGGGCAGTCAGCCTGGGAAGAGAGCACCGCAAATTCGAGCCACTGCAGAAGGAAGGTGTGAACAGACCTTACATAACGGTAAGTTTTATGGAGGCAGATATGTTTCTGACTTAGCAAAGATATAGTGGAATTGTCATGAAAATACCAGAGGAGAACGAGAAAAGGACGAAAGTGATTATCTACAAATACCCCCATATACTATACCCCGAATTAATCCTCGACGACCAACGATTTGTGTGGGCCAAGCGTCACCTTATTAAGGATGAAGCTAGGAATCAGGTGGTGGCTCTAGTGGGAGGTGAAGTTCCCCAGAGAGTGTTCATCACCAGAGCTGGCTACAGGCATGTAGCAAAGTATGTGGAACAGTACATAATATGTCTGAAATGCTGCAGATGGGGACATAAATCCTGCAGCTGTTAACATGATCCACGATGTCGTTTCTGCGGAAAGTCTCACCTTTCTAATGTGTGTAGAAACAAACTTAAGCTGGGTGAGAAAATAGTTACCAGATGCTGCAACTGAGGAGGTGTTCACAACGCCAGCTCGGCTGTGTGTAGCAAGAGGTCGAGTATGGATGTTCCCTGGCCGGTGAATGTTACAGAGCAGGCAAGAGCTCTTACCCAGACACCGGGAGCACAGCAGAAAAGCCAGCACCAAACAGCGCCAGTGAACCGGACGAATGCGTGGGTAAAGGAGTCACAATTACTTCGTCAGGCTCAAGCACCAAGCAGCCACACCAACACTCAGGACTCCGGCAGTGACAGTGTAACGGCGAGTGAAGTGGTTACTGTAGCTCAGGAAGATGGCCATAATGGTATGGTCAAGGAGGTGTGGGCTGAAATGAAGAAAGTTGGTGAGTTCCTTCGAAAACTTGGGCAGAAAATCGAGTCTAATGAGGCAAAATTAAATATTCAGGTGAAGGTAAAGGAAAGTCACAAAACAGGGAAGGAAAGTCACAAAACAGGGAAGGAAAGTCAGGAAATAGTGGTTGGGGACAATAATGAAAGAATGAGTGATAAAATGAAGGAAAGTGAAGTGTGTGTAAATGATGGTAGTCGTAGTGAAAGGAATAAATCTATAATTAAACATACAATGAAGGAATCAGTTGTGCCAATAATGGACATAAGGGAGTGAAAAAATCTCTCGAGAAATGCAATGTTGCTTTTGCGAGTGAAATTGGAAGGAGGTTGGAAATATTATACAAAGTATTGCTATCATTTAATGAACTTTTTGGGAATGATATGAATGTGAATTGTTTAATAATAGATCTCCAAAGACTGAAAATATATTTATATGTGCAAATATATATATATATATATATATATATATATATATATATATATATATATATATATATATATATATATATATATATATATATATATATATATATATATATATGTCGTACCTAGTAGCCAGAACGCACTTCTCAGCCTACTACTCAAGGCCCGATTTGCCTAATAAGCCAAGTTTTCCTGAATTAATATATTTTCTCTAATTTTTTTCTTATGAAATGATAAAGCTACCCATTTCATTATGTATGAGGTTAATTTATTTTTATTGGAGTTAAAATTAACGTAGATATATGACCGAACCTAACCAACCCTACCTAACCTAACCTAACCTATCTTTCTAGGTTAGGTTACGTTAGGTAGCCGAAAATGTTAGGTTAGGTTAGGTTAGGTAGTCGAAAAAGCATTAGTTAATGAAAACTTGGCTTATTAGGCAAATCGGGCCTTGCATAGTAGGCTGAGAAGTGCGTTCTGGCTACTAGGTACGACATATATATATATATATATATATATATATATATATATATATATATATATATATATATATATATATATATATATATATATATATGTCGTACCTAGTAGCCAGAACGCACTTCTCAGCCAACTATGCAAGGCCCGATTTGCCTAATAAGCCAAGTTTTCATTAAATAATTGTTTTTCGACTACCTAACCTAACCTAACCTAACTTTTTCGGCGACCTAACCCAACCTAACCTATAAAGATAGGTTAGGTTAGGTTAGGTAGGGTTGGTTAGGTTCGGTCATATATCTACATTAATTTTAACTCCAATAAAAAAAAATTGACCTCATACATAATGAAATGGGTAGGTTTATCATTTGATAAGAAAAAAATTAGAGAAAATATATTAATTCAGGAAAAATAGGCTTATTAGGCAAATCGGGCCTTGCATAGTAGGCCAAAAAGTGCGTTCTGGCTACTAGGTACGACATATATATATATATATATATATATATATATATATATATATATATATATATATATATATATATATATATGTAGAATCGCTGTTTACCAACGTACCTGTGGACGAGACAATCGGAATGATAGCCGACAGAGTGTATCGTGATCCAGCCTGTACTCCTCTTGACATACCAGAAAATATTCTGAGGAAACTACTCCAAGCGTGTACTAAAGAGGCACCCTTCTTGAGCCCGGATGGGCACATGTATAAGCAAGTAGATGGGGTCGCCATGGGTTCTCCCCTAGGTGTCCTGTTTGCAAACTTCTACATGGGTACCATCGAGCAAAAAGTCTTAGTCGACATGAACTTGAAACCGGCCATATACTGCAGGTATGTTGACGACATTTTTACACAGGTACCTGATGTCAGACATCTGCAGGAGCTGAAGGAGGCATTTGAGCAGAGTTCCGTGCTGCGTTTCACTTACGAGATGGAAAAGGATGGGAAGCTGCCCTTTCTAGATGTAACAGTCATGGAAAAGGGCGGAGGTTTCCACACTGCAGTCTACACTAAGGAAACAAACATAGGAATGTGCCTAAATGCCAACAGCGACTGCCCAGACAGGTACAAGAGGAGTGTTGTTAACGCATATGTCGACCGTGCTCTCAGCCACAGCTCAGAATGGAAGCAAGTCGACGAAGAACTCTGTAGGGTAGGGCAGGTCCTAGTCAATAACGGCTTCTCCAATGGTTTCGTCGAAGACATCATAAGAAGGAAAGTGAAAAGCCATGCAACCTCTGAAGAGACAACTAACACAACACCTATACCCCCTATTAGACTATTTTACAGGAACTTCTTTTCCACAGCTCATAAAACGGAGGAAAGGGTCCTGAAAGATATTGTTAATAGAAACGTTATCCCTGTTACGAACCCGGATCCAGCGTCCGAGCCTGGAGCAGTGACAACCATGCCATCTGTGGGTCAGCTCCCGAAACCCCCGCCAAACGGACAACGACACCTGGTGAGGACAGCGTGTACTGGCCTCGAGGACCAGTTTCCAGTCTGGTTCAGCGCTCAACACCGCCGCTCCTGACCTCTGGTGAGGTGGTGCTCCGACGACAGCGCCATCTATGGACTGGATACGTCAGGTGTTTGTGCCCGAGCCCGTAAGTGAGGTGTATTAGTGTCCCGGTTATTGATGACGTGTCTGCTTACAGAGCCGACCTGGGACCACTGTGATGGAAGTGGAGTCAGTCTACCCGAGGCAGCCAGTCTCCATACCTTGAACGTTGCTGCAGCTGTTGTGAAGTCGTCCCCCCGGAAGAACACTGTGGTGTGTTAGTCTGCCAGTGGAGTGGCAGTAAGAGGATTTACCCGGGACCGACTGTTGGAGACGATCATCCACTGGGGTATTGAGGACAGGAGGGTGATTTGTGATATCACACGAGACTCCTGTCTAGGGCGTACCCCTTATATCGTTCGTGGAGTGGCCGTACCAGCCTTGGTGGCTCAGTACCTGCCAGCAGACCAGCTGGACGTGTGGTTGACGGCCTCCACGACGGTGCCCCCAGTGGACCTGTGTTTTGGCTGACCTGTGGCCAGGGTAGGCTCAACTTCTTTGGATATTTCGTTGTGTGGCCACGAAGAAGCACCAAGGACTCGGCACCGAGAGTTGTGGCACCAGCGTCTTCAGCAGAAGACAACGATTATGGATTAATTCCCTTGTATAGTGTTAATACCCTCCCCCTGTGCACTTTTTGATTTTTATATATTTAATCGGTGATGGTAATAATTATGATATTAAGTTCTTAGCTTTCTTTCCCTACTACCTTTAAGTTACTTGCGTCACGGATCTCATCCCTTGATAGCCACTACTGGCTTGGGAATGGATACATTATATCTTCCTCTAACAACATCAGAGTAAGGACCCCGTTGCGTCCCAAGAGGGCCGTAACAATCCCTACAGACAAAAATCAGAGGATACAACTGACGATTTACTATAAAACCAGAAAAACGGCCAGCCTACTCATGAGAAACTCTCCAGACACAAAACAGAACGCTTTAAAAGAGACTAACGTCGTCTATGCCTTCAAATGCCCTCTTGGGGACTGTAAGCTCCAAAAAACCCAGTATATAGGCAAGACAACAACATCTCTTTCTAGGCGTTTAACGATGCATAAGCAACAGGGCTCCATTAAGGAACATATAATCTCTTCCCACAACCAAACCATCGCCAGAGAAATCCTAGTAAACAACACAGAAATCATCGATAGATACAGCGATAGCAGGCGGCTTGACGTTTGCGAGGCACTACACATCAAGAAGTCAACACCAGCAATCAACAGCCAATTATTGCACAACTATATTCTACCCACCTCAAGACTCTGCTCCAATATAGAAGCATCAAGAAATATGGACCAATAGGCTTTCTACAAACACTTCTATTCAATATCCATTGTTTCGTGTTCTGTCTTGTGTTGATGAAATTAATACCCTATTAATACCACTTCTTGTTCTGTCTTGTGTTGATGAAATTAATACCCTATTAATGCCACATCTTGTTCTGTCTTGTGTTAATGCCACATCACCCCTTCCACCTCACTCAAATGTAGATATAAAATCGGAGATGCGTAAGTTCTATTCAGTTGTGTATTTGTGAACTAAAGTCTTTGAAAATGTAATAAGTTTTACGAAACGCGCTCGTGTCGCGTCAGACTAGAAATAAAAATGAATTTTGGAGAATTGATTTTTGATTTACCTCCAACAGTGAAAAGAAAAGAAATGTACGAAAGATTGAGAAAATTCGTGTTAGAATTATTAATCTTACTTTTTCGGTCATATTTAATAATATATGTCTACAGGAAAGACTGCTACCAAAATATACATATATATAAATATATAAACATATATATATATAAACATATATCGTACCTAGTAGCCAGAATGCACTTCTCGGCCTACTATGCAAGGCCCGATGTGCCTAATAGGCCGAGTGATTTCCTTTATTTTCAATAAATTGTTTCCAATTGGTTTATATGAATTATTATTATTATATTTTAATATGAACGTAAATTATTGCCTTAGTTATATTGGTTTAAGTTAGGTTAAGATGGGTTAGGTTAGGTTAGGTAGGGTAGGTTAGGTTCGGTCAAATATCTATATTAGTTTTAACTCAAATTTAACAAAACGAACTCATGTATAATGAAACGGATAGCTTTATCATTTGACAAGAAAAAAAATTGAAAAATATATAAATTCAGAAAACTTGACTTATTAGGCAAATTTGACCTTGCATAGTAGACCGAGTATTGTGTTCTGGCTACTAGGTACAACATATATATATATATATCAATATAAATAAAAATTGAAATGTTGGTTTGTTCAAAATCGCTAATCTCCGAAAATTCTTCACCGATTGCTTTGAAATTTTCATACAACGTTCCATTCGCACCCGAGCAACTTTTATATACATACTTTATAGATGTCACGTCTGTGACGGTAAAAAACATGCTTTTTCTGAAAAACTTAAAAACGTTTTTCATGTGAGGAAAATCTTCAAAACCTCTTTACCAATTGCCTTGAAATTTTGACACAACGTTGCATTCGAATAAGCACATCTTTTTATATATCTACTATATACATGCCTCACCTGTGACAGGAAAAAACATGTTTTTTTTTTAAACAGCAACATCTTTTGGATGTATGAGCAACATACGCTGTAATCTTTGAAAGTTCATCACCGATTGGTTTGAAATTTTGACACAACGTTGCGTTCAAATAGGAGCGTGGTTTCATATACCTACTATATAGATGCCACCCCTGTGACAGGTAAAAACATGCATTTTTGAAAAACAGCGCCATCTGTTGCACATAATAGCAACATGCACTCTATACTGAATATTTCGCAAATTCCACTTCAATGTTTCCGATTGCATTGATAAATTTTATTTTCATAGAATTAGATTTATTAAATTTTTTATTGAACTATTTTGTGTGATATTGATTTGGAATTGAGCTGTGTTGTTTATCATACCGTTCTTTTCGTAAATATAAGTATGGATACCTGTGACAAGTAAAACTATGTTTTTCTTGAAAAACAGCGCGATCTGTTGCATGTAGGAGCAACACACATACTATACTATATATTTTTAATTTCATTTCAATGTTTCTGATTGCATTGATAAATTGAATTGGTGAGCCACAGCAACCTTCCCAGTCCTCCCCACCATTTCCCCCTCATTCATCTCCTCGGCCTCCCAACCATTCCCCACTCCACTGTCCCCCTCTTCCTCCCCCACCATTCCCATCTCCCCACCATATGCACCACCCTCTACACCACCACCTGCACCATCCTCTGCACCACGATCTTCACCACCACCTTCAACTGCATCTTCACCACCATCTTCACCACCACCTTCACCACCATCTTCACCACCACCTTCACCACCATCTTCACCACCACCTTCACCACCATCTTCACCACCACCTTCACAGCCCTACTTCCAGTATTCCTAAATTTTAAAACCATTTCCCTTCCCTCTATCACTGATGGCTCTTAAGTCTTCTGGACAGAGCTCTCCTTCTCGCACTATATTACTGCTCCACAACTATATATATATAAATAAAAATGTAAATGTTCGTTTGTTCAAAATCGCTAATTTCCGAAAGTTCTTTAACTGAAATTATTTGTATTTTTCACACAACGTTCCATTCGCATCCGAGCACGTTTTTATATACATGCTATATAGATGTCATGTCTGTGACGGGGAAAACATATGCTTTTTTGGATTACTGTGTTTTTCATGTGAGGGGAAATCTTCGAAACCTCTTTACCGACTACTTTGAAATTTTGACATAACGTTGCATTCAAATAGGCAAATGTTTTTATATACCTACTATATACATGTCTCACATTTGACAAGAATAAACATACTTTTCTTGAAAACAGCGCCATCTGTTGTTTGTAAGAGCAACACACGCTGTAATCTCCAAAAGTTCTTCGCCGATTGCTTTGAAATTTTGACACAACAATCCATTCGAATACACGTGTGTTTTTATACACCTATATATATAGATGCCACACCTGTGACAGGTAAAAACATGTTTTTTTAAAAAGCGCCATCCGTTGCATGTAGGAGGAACATTCGCAATACTAAATATGTTACAATTCCATTTCAATATTTCCAATTGCATTGATAAATTTTATTTTTATAGATTTCGGTTTATTTTTTTTTTTAATTATTTTGTGTGACATTGTGTTGGAATTCAGCTGTGTTGTTTACCATACCGTTCATTTTGTAAGTATAAGTATAGATGCCACACCTGTAACTGGTAAAATTATGTTTTTCTTGAAAAGCAGCACTATCTGTTGCATGTAAGAGCACATGCATACTAAATATGTTTCAACTCACTTCAATGTTTCTGATTGCCGTGATAAATTGAGTTTTCATAGGTTTTGATTTATTTTCATTTTCATTTATTTATTTTGTTTGAATTGGGTTGGAATTGAGCTGTGTTGTTTACCATTGTCGAGGAGGGTGGGCTGGGGCTGTGCTAGGATTCGGCTGCTAGGGGCTCAGAAGGCAGAATACACAGCCCCTCCGACTCCCGGGACTCACCGGAATCTCCTTGGTCTTACAGGAGAGGACCAGCAATACCCACCACCACAGGTCTTTGCTCCCACCACTGTGGGGTGGCACTGATTCACCCTGGGAGCCCTTCAGTCAACCACGGGGAAACTGCTGTTAGCAATTCCGGCCTAGACCCATGGAGAAGTGAAGAAAGATCCAGGCTTACCTTTTAACAATAAATTTCCCTGAGTCTTGCCTGCCAGACAAAAAGGTTGCAGGAATTCTTTTCCTGCCTGCCTTCCCTATCTTCCTTTAACAAGGTCGCCAGCTGGGTTGAAATACCTGCATCCGAGCAATGCAGTTCAGTGTGTGTACTCTATATTGCTTTTTGCCACAGTGTCGCTACTCTTTCGGCCGTGATACTGGTCGGATGGCCTAGGGAACACTCTTATATAAGTCTGTGCTGCTTTACCACTCTCCAGGCAATAAGACCTTTAGTAGAAAACGTGGTGTTCGCTAGGTGGTACTATGATAACCCTCGTGTATGCTCATAGAGAATATAATGGAGGCACACTTAAACACAATGATAAAATGTGTGAATTTACTGACATAAACTACATGATCACACATACATTTACAAGCAATACAGGAATAGAAAAATGATAATAATAAGTCTGGAGATCGTCAGCAACTCTTCTTTCACGACCTCCACTAACTCCTCCAACTGGGCAGATTAAAAGAGGGTCACACTCCCTCACAGAGGGGCCTCTTCGTCCACGTCGACACCTCCTCCTCAACTGCCCCGTCGTCTAAACACACTGTCCTCTTCCACAGTCCTGGACACGAGCTGTCCTGCAGCCTATCTTACTACTGGTGTATCAACATTATGCTATAACACACATATATGAACATAATGGCCTATCTAGCTATATCAAACAAGGGGAAATGGGAGGGAAATTGATCTACCTTTACATTCCTGGCTCACGACGCCTGTTCCTTGATAGTGTGAGGTTCCCACACTTCCTGAGTCGGTTCTTGACGATCCAGGAACGTTCCACAAGTCCTCAGGTGTCGTGAAGCCTTCGCGTCGTCGCCGAACCACTCCCAGAGATTTAGATATCCCAATCCTGGTTCACCAGTGGGCACTGAGCTAATCACTATATGCACACACTCGTCCCTTCCGCAAGGCGTTGTTCCTTGCCCTAGGAACGGTGTCGCCCCTCCAAAGTCCTCAGTGAACGTGACGCAGTCACAACTAGGCCTGATCGCCACATCTTCCAGACCCTCAGCTCAGGCGGCGCCGTCCAGCGTCGTCGCCGACCAATTTTCCAAGTTTGGCACTCCTCTGCTCGATGAACTTGGCTTCGTCTTGCTTCCCAGAAGCGCAGGGTCTCCAATAACGATTGTGAGCTGAGATGGCTTGCTCTAATCCACTGAGTAAGGCTTGTAGAGCCCCAAATCCTTGAGAGCTGACCGAGAAACGTCCTCTCCCCTTCGAAGTCAGACCAGCTCTGACGTTGCCGCCGTCCAGGGCACTCGGTGACGTCACGGCGGGCTCTGATTGGTCGCCCGCGACCTAAGTCGGCCAATCCGCAATCGGCTAGCGTCCTTTACAAACGGCATATCTGCAGGTAGGGGGTACTCATTCATTTATATCAGAGCGATGCTATCCCCTTACCTACAACTTATTATGTAAATTTGTCCCCTTTCTAGCGGCCGCTCTGGTCGCCACATATACCAACAGACTCCCTGTATCTCAGAGAATCAGTAGGGAGAGCTGATATGACTCTTAAAGCAGGCAAACGAAAGAAATAGGAGAGGGCACCGTAACACACCTCTCCCCTTAAAATAAAAGTCATATCGGTTAGTAAATCCGGGAGAGAGCATCTGCTACCACATTCTCCCTTCCTATAATGTGCCTGATTTCTAGCCAGTACTCCTGTAACAGTAGGGCCCATCTTGTCAGCCTCTGGTTCGAGTTCTTCATCCTGTGCACGAACGTCAAGGGGTTATAATCAGTGAACACTCGCACCGGTCTAGTACCTCCACCCACATAGATGTCGAAATGCTTCAGTGCCAGGATCAGGGCTAAGGCTTCATTTTCTACTGTACTATAAGCCCTCTGGTACTTTTCGAATTTCTTTGAGTAGAATGCCACTGGACGGTGAACTCCGTCCTTCTCTTGAGCTAACATGGCTCCAATCCCCACATCGCTAGCGTCGGCATACAAGATAAAGTCTGACTCAAAGTCAGGTGAAACAAGCACTGGCGCTTCGGTTAACAACTTCTTAGTCTTCTCGAAGGACTTCTGGCATGCTTCTCCCAATTTCCATCTAACGTTCTTAGATAGCAGTTCAGTCAGAGGGTGTGCCACTGTTGAGAAGTTCTTGCAAAATCCTCTATAGTATCCAATCATCCCCAGATATCTTAACAATTCTTTTCTCGTCCTGGGATTCGGATATTCTTTGATTGCCATCACTTTCTGGTCTATTGGAGTCACTTCCCCTTGACCCACGACGAAACCTAAGTATTCTAATCGGGCCTTTCCAAACTCGCTCTTGGCCAGATTAATTGTCAGGTTCGCTTCTTCCAACCATTGGAACAACTCCGTCAGTCGATTCATGTGTTGTTTCCAGCTATCGGCGTACACCACTATATCGTCTATGTACACGGCGCAGCCATCCATCCCTCTTAGCACTTCGTTCATCATCCTCTGAAAACAACTTCCGCTGTTCTTCATACCAAACGGAAGCACTTTGTACTGGTACAATCCGTCTGGAGTAGCAAACGCTGAGATCTTTCTCGCACTCGGAGACAAAGGGATTTGATAATATCCTTTCAGCAGATCGACCTTGGTGACAAACCTTGCGTTTCCCACTTGGTCGACGCAATTATTTATTCGGAGCATCGGGTGAGAATCCGACATGGTTATGGAATTCACTTTGCGATAGTCGGTGCAAAAACGATATGATCCGTCACTCTTCTTGACCAGCACACAGGGCGAGCTCCACTCACCGTTGCTGGGCTCAGCGAGATCATTCGCTAGCAGATATTCCACCACCTGTCGCATAATCTTCCTCTTCTCAGGACTCACCCGATAAGCACTTGATTGGCTTTCCTCCACACACGTCCACCTCGTGCACCCCTCTCTTGTGCCGTCGGTGCACATCTGTAAAGAGTGACTTGTTCTTTCTTATCAGGGTCACTAGATCTTTCCCTTTTCTCTTTATCCAGAAGACGCAGCCTCTCCTCTAGATGTATCAAACTTTCTGTATTTGACTGGCGCGTACCATCGGCACGGGCCCACTTTCCTTCCTCTGCTGGCAACACTTGGCTCATCTCCATACACAGAACCAATTTCCCTTCTTGCGACTGCGTTACTCCCTTCACTCTCGCACTCTCTTGCTCCTCTGGGAAGTCTCCTCCATGACGCATCTCGATGTCACCTTCCGCACTGGGATCGCCTCTGGAAATCTCTTCGAAGCACACATGATGGTCAATAAGTAATTATTTCCCCTTCTTGTCCTGGGTAGTGGTCCCACAACGTCGATTATTAGGCGTTCAAACGCCTGGCCAAACGCAGGAACTGGAACCAAAGGCGCTTTCGGGATGGCAGGGACGTTTTTCCCCACCCTCTGGCACGGAAAACACGTCTTGCAGATTCTTCTTACATCCGCGTCCATGCCCGGCCAATAAAAATGTTCCTGAAGCCGGCTTAAGGTCTTGGTTACTCCCAAGTGACCCACAGGATTAACTGAGTGTGCAAGCTTTAGCACTGCGCTGGCACCACCACCTGACGCCTCACTCTCAGCATATCATCACCCGCTTCTTCCCTAACCGGTCTCCACTGCCTCATTAGCATTCCCTTCTCGATGAAGAAGTGAGTCGGTGACTCGGGTCCGGCGAGATCTCCCTTAGCCTCCCGTACCAACTCCGGAAACTCTTTCTTTTGCAGCTCACCTTGACGGGCGCTGTCAATACCTAGAGGACTGGTGAGAGTAACTTGGATACTCCAATCCGACTCCCTGTATCTCAGAGAATCAGTAGCGAGAGCTGATATGACTCTTAAGGCAGGCAAACCAAAGAAATAGGAGAGGACACCGTAACACATACCGTTCATTTTGTGAGTATAGTTTATTTTAGGTTGCTAGCCACTCCACCATCCCCTCTTCCTTCCTATCATGCCCCACACCCCAGTCCCTTTGTCCTCCCCACCATTCTCCTTTCCCCCCATCCTTTCGTCCCCACCATCCCAAACTCCCCCTTCCCCACCATTACCCCCTCGTCCTCCCCACTATCTCTCACTTCTGTCCCTTCATCATCCCCACCATTCCCCACTTCCTCGTCTGATGCCTTCCAAAAATGGTCTAATGTTCCCATCTGAGAATTGGGAACATCAAGTGATCTGATGTTCCCATCACTGAAATATAAGAAAAACAGTTAAAAAATTAAATGAAAATATGTAAAAAATAAAAAAATAAACTATACTCACGAAGTGAACTGTATGGTAAACAACACAGCTCAATTCCAATGCAATTCACACAAAATAATTAAATCAAGAAGAAAATAAATCAAAATCTAAGAAAACTAAATTTATCAATGCACTCAGAAACATTGAAAAGGAGTTAAAGATATTTAGTATAGTATGTGTGTTGCTCATACATGCAACAGATGGCGCTGTTTTTCAAGAAAAGCATAGTTTTACCTGTCGCAGGTGTGTGGTATCTATACTTTATATACGAAATGAACGGTATGGTAAACAACACAGCTCAATTCCAAATCAATATCACACAAAATAATTTAAGAAAAAATTTAATAAATCGAAATCTATGTAAATAAAATTTATCAATGCAATCGGAAACATTGAAGTGGAATTCGGGACATATTCTGTATAGCGTGCATGTTACTATTATGTGCAAGAGATGGCGCTGTTTTATAAAAACGCATGTTTTTACCTGTCACAGGGGTGGCATCTATATAGCGGGCATATTTAACCACGCTCCTATTCGAAAGAAACTTTGTGTCAAAATTTCAAAGCAATCGGTGAAGAACTTTCAAAGATTACAGCGTGTGTTGCTCCTATATCCAACAGATGGCGCTGTTTTTTAAAAAAGCATGTTTTTTCCTGTCACAGGTGAGGCATGAATATAATAGATATATAAAAAGACGTGCTTATTCGAATGCAACGTTATGTCAAAATTTCAAAGCAATCGGTAAAGAGGTTTCGAAGATTTCTCTCACATGAAAATTCATGAAAAACACAGTTTTTCAGAAAAAGCATGCTTTTTACCGTCACAGACGTGACATCTATATAGTAAATACATAAAAATCTGGCCGGATGCGAATGGAACGTTGTGTGAAAATTTCAAAGCAATCGGTGAAGAACTTTCGGAGATTAGCGATTTTGAACAAACGAACATTTATAATTTTATTTATATATAGATTAGTGTTAAGTTTTAGTCTAAGTGTTTCCCCCCCCCCTAACCTTGCCCGAAACGCTATACGTACTAATGGCTTTAGGTATTGTATGTACTAGCTCTTTCTTTAAATCAAACAATATTTTTGTAACTCATCTGCAATGTATGTACCTTTACCTAAATAAAGAATCTGAATCTGAATATTAAACTTGTTGAAAGAGGTACAGCCTTTGACATGATTGGGGAGGTCATTCCACGTTCTGGGTCACTTAATTTGTAGAACATTTCTAGTTTTCAATATTTTCCTAACGGCCACAACTTGGCGCAAGGGTTTTTACATTACAAATAGGTACAGCCCCAACTTGGGGCCTATCTTTTTCGTTACCACCGGCAAGTGATTGCTTCTACTCTCCGAAATTTTCGCTCAAGGGGATTAAAAGGCTCCAACTTGGGGCTGCAGCTATTTGTAATGCATGCGCCAAGCTGGGGTCGTTAGGAAAATATGGAAAAAACCCTGCGCCAAGTTGGCGCCGTCGGAAAAAGCAAAACGGCGCAGATTTGGGGCCATTTCCACTACTCACTACCACCCACGGGATAAGTATTGTGTCCACTACCAACTACAAGATGGGTATGGGGTCCAATACTACCTACAAGATGGGTATTGGATTCACTACCACCCACAGGAGGGATATGGGGTCCACTACCACCCGCAAAATGGGTATGGGGTCAACTACAGCTCAAGGATTGATATAAATTCCAATACTTCCCACGGGGAGTTGATGTTGGGAGTGGGTGTAGTGTTGGGAGCGGGGGTGGTGTTGGGAGTGGTTGTGGTGATGGGAATGGTTGGGAGTTACAAGTAGAATGTTGGATTTCAAAATAGAGCTAGTATATACTATGCCTAAAGCACAAATATGCACACCGTTTTGGGCAAGATCTGGGAAAACCTTAAAAACTAAGAATTAAGACTAATTGAGATCAACAGCATGAACTGAACTGACATATGTTGACATTTAGGAAATAAGGTAAGTTACAAGAAGTTGATTATGTGCAAGGCAAAGATTCAGCCTAAATTGCTGCATAGCCACATCAGGAGAAAAACAACAGTAAAGGAACAGGTTATGAAATTAAGGATAGGGGCAGAAGGATTCACTACAAACGACAAGGAAGTGTGTGAGGAACTGAATAAGAAATTCAAGGAGGTCTTTACCTTAGAGCACGGAGAAATCCCAGAGATAAGAGAGGGAATAGCTAACCAGGAACCACTGGAAGAGTTTGAGATTACCAGCGGGAAAGTAACGAAGTGTTTACTTGAGTTGGATGTGACAAAGGCTATAGGCCCAGATGGAATCTCCCCTTGGATACATACAAGGGGAGATTCAAGGGGCGATACAAGGGGCGGGAGGGGAGATACAAGGAGCAGAAGAACTGTGCCTACCACTCTCCTTCGTGTAAAACAAATCACTGGCAACAAGGGAACTGCCAGAAATTTGGAACGTAGCTAACGTAGTCCTGATATACAAGAAAGAGGATAGACAGGAGGCACTGAACTACAGGCCAGTGTCCCTAACCTGCATACCATGCAAGCTGATGGAGAAGATTGTGCGAAGAAAGCTAGTGGAGCATCTGGAGCGAAAGAACTTTGTTACACAGCATCAAAATGGGTTCAGGGATGGCAGGTCCTGCCTCACAGGGTTACTTGAATTCTACGACCAGGCAACAAAAATATGGCAGAAAGAGGAGGGTGGGTAGACTGCATATTTTTGGATTGTCAGAAAGCCTTTGATACAGTGCCACACAAGAGGCTAGCGAAAAAGCTGGAGATGCAGGCTGGTGTGAAAGGGAAGGTACTCCATTGGATACAGGTGTACGTAAGCAAAAGGAGACAAGTCAGTGTGAGGGGTGAGGTCTCAGATTGGCGAGACGTTACGAGTGGAGTCCCGCAGGGGTCAGTCCTTGGACCTATACTGTTTCTGATATATGTAAATGATTTCCCAGAGGGTATAGAATCGTTTGTCTCAATGTTTGCCGATGATGCAAAAATTTTGAGGAGGATTGAAACTGAGGACGATAATAGAAGGCTACAAGATGACCTAGACAGACTGAGTGAATCGTCCAACAAATGGCATTTGAAGTTCAACCCGAGTAAATGCAAAGTAATGAAAATAGGCAGTGGAAACAGGAGGCCAGACACAGGATTCAGAATAGAAGATGAAGTACTTAATGAAACGGACAGAGAAAAAGACCTAGACCTGTCTCCTGAAGCCCACATAAAAAGTTTTTTTATGCCCGCGTAGGCATAAAAAGCCCACGCGGCATATGCGAGGCTGGCTAACATCAGAACAGCGTTCAGGAACCTGTGTAAGGAATCATTCAGAATCTTGTACACCACATATGTAAGACCAATCCTGGAGTATGCGGCCCCAGCATGGAGCCCGTACCTTGTCAAGAATAAGGCGAAGCTGGAAAAAGTCCAAAGATATGCCACTAGACTGGTCCCAGAACTAAGAGGCATGAGTTACGAGGAAAGGCTGCGGGTAATGCACCTTACGACACTGGAAGACAAAAGAGTAAGGGGAGACATGATCACAACCTACAAAATCCTCAGAAGAATTGACCGGGTAAACAAGGATAAACTGTTCAACACTGGTGGGACGCGAACAAGGGGACACAGGTGGAAACTGAGTACCCACATGAGCCAGAGAGACGTTAGAAGGAACTTTTTCAGTGTCAGAGTAGTTAACGGATGGAATGCTTTAGGCAGTGATGTGGTGGAGGCTGACTCCATACACAGTTTCAAATGTAGATATGATAGAGCCCAGTAGGCTCGGGAATCTGTACACCTGTTGATTGACAGTTAAGATGCGGGAGCAAAGAGCCAATGCTCAATCCCCGCAACCACAAATAGGTGAGTACATACATACATACAAAGCTGGAAAAAGTTCAGTGATATGCCACTAGGTTAGTCCCAAAACTAAGAGGCATGAGTTATGAGGACAGACTACGTGACCTGCACCTCACGTCGCTGGAAGACAGAAGAGCTAGAGGAGACATGATCACCACATACAAAATTCTCAGGAGAATTGACAGAGTGGACACGGGTGACATAACACGGGTGCCACACGAACAAGGGGACAGAGGTAGACACTGAGTACCCAAATGAGCCACAGAGACACTAGAAAGAACTTTTTCAGTGTCACAGTAGTTAGTAAATGGAATGCACTAGGAAATGATGTGGTTGAGGCTGACCCCATACACACTTTTAAATGTAGATATGACAGAGTATAGTAGGCTCATGAATCTGTACATCAGTTGATTGATGGTTGAGAGGCGGGATCAAAGAGGCAGAGATCAATCTCCGCAAGCACAATTAGGTGAGTACATATATGCATATATACATACCAACGTATTTACATGCATACATACATACATACATACATACATACATACATACATACATACATACATACATACATACATACATACATACATACATACATACATACATACATACATACATACATACATACATACATACATACATACATAATACATACATACATACATAATAAAAACCCAGACATAATAGCTCTCACAGAAACAAAGATCACGAAAACAATAACAAATGCAGTGTTCCCACAGGACTATTATGTTATGAGGAAAGAGAGAGAAGGAAGAGGTGGGGGTGGTGTAGCTCTGCTGGTAAGAAAAGGCTGGGATTTTGAGGAGTTGGTTGTTCAGGGATGTGAAGGTTTCAGTGACTACATAATAGGAACAATAAGAACTGGAGGGCAAAAAATTATAGTCGTAGTCATATATAATCCACCACCATATGACAGAACACCCAGACAGGAATATGATAGAAACAATATGGCCACCATTAACATAATAGAGAGAGCAGCTTCTGTTGCTAGCAGGAATGGATCTGGACTACAAATTATGAGAGACTTCAACCATGGGAAGATAGATTGGGAGAACAGAGACCCGCATGGAGGACCAGAAACATGGAGAGTTAGGCTGCTGGACGTGGCAACAAGAAACTTTCTAAGCCAGCACATCAAGGATCCAACAAGAATGAGAGGAGAAGATGAACCAGCAATGCTTGATCTGATATTTACCCTAAATGAGTGGGATATAAGGGAAGTCAAGATGGAAACACCCTTGGGAATGAGTGATCACAGTGTATTGACCTTTGAGTACCTGGTAGAGCTAGGAATTATCCCCCCCCCCCGAAAAAGAACTAGGAAACAAAAGGCTGGCATACCGAAAGGGAAATTATGAGGAGATGAGAAGCTTCCTAAGGGAAATACCTTGGGACACAGACCTCAGAGCTAAGTCTGTATAAGATATGATGGACTATGTCACCCAAAAGTGTCAGGAGGCAGTAAGCAGATACATCCCGGCCCAAAAGGAAAAATCCGAGAAGGAAAAGAAGAATCCATGGTATAATAGGGCATGTATGGAAGCAAAGAAACTGAACAAAAGGGCGTGGAGGAACTTTCGGAATAACAGAACACCAGAAAGCAGAGAGAGATACGAGAGAACCAGGAATGAGTATGCCAGGGTGAGAAGAGAAGCAGAGAAAAGTTATGAAAATGATATAGCAAACAAAGCCAAGACCGAAACAAAGCTACTCCACAGTCACATCAGAAGGAAAACAACAGTGAAAGAACAGGTAGTGAAACTTAAAACAGGCGAGGACAGGTATACAGAGAATGACAAAGAGGTGTGTGATGAACTCAACAAGAGGTTCCAAGAGGTCTTCACAACAGAACAAGGTGAGGTCACAGTGCTAGAAGAAAGGGAAGTAAACCAGGCGGCCTTGGAAGAGTTCGAAATTACGAGAGAGGAGGTCAAGAGACACCTGCTGGATCTGGATGTTAGAAAGGCTGTTGGTCCAGACGGGATCTCGCCATGGGTACTGAAAGAGTGTGCAGAGGCACTTTGCTTGCCACTCTCCATAGTGTATAGTAGGTCACTGGAGACGGGAGACCTACCAGAAATATGGAAGATGGCGAATGTGGTCCCAATATACAAAAAGGGCGACAGGCAAGAGGCACTGAACTACAGGCCAATGTCCTTGACTTGTATACCATGCAAGGTAATGGAGAAGATCGTGAGAAAAAACCTGGTAGCACATCTGGAGAGAAGGGACTTCGTGACAAATCGCCTACATGGGTTACGGGAGGGTAAATCTTGCCTGACTGCCTTAATAGAATTCTACGACCAGGTGACAAAGATTAAGCAAGAAAGAGAGGGATGGGCGGATTGCATTTTCTTGGACTGTCGGAAAGCCTTTGACACAGTACCGCATAAGAGGCTGATACATAAGCTGGAGAGACAGGCAGGTGTAGCTGGTAAGGTGCTCCAGTGGATAAGGGAGTAGCTAAGCAATAGGAAGCAGAGAGTTACGGTGAGGAGAGAGACCTCCGATTGCCTTGAAGTCACCAGTGGAGTCCCACAGGGCTCTGTACTCGTTCCTATCTTGTTTCTGATATATGTAAATGATCTCCAGGAGGGTATAGATTCATTTCTCTCAATGTTTGCGGACGATGCCAAAATTATGAGAAGGATTAAGACAGAAGAGAACTGTTTGAGGTTTCAAGAAGACCTCGACAAACTGAAGGAATGGTCGAACAAATGGTTGTTAGAGTTTAACCCAACCAAATGTAATGTAATGAAGATAGGTTTAGGGAGCAGGAGGCCAGATACAAGGTACAATCAGGGAGATGAATTACTTCAAGAGTCAGAGAAAGAAAAAGACTTTGGGGTTGATATCATGCCAGACCTGTCTCCTGCAGCCCATATCAAGAGGACAACATCAGCGGCATATGCCAGGCTGGCCAACATAAGAACGCCATTCAGAAACTTGTGTAAGGAATCATTCAGAACTTTGTATACCACATATGTCAGGCCAATCCTGGAGTATGCAGCCCCAGTATGGAGTCCATATCTAGTCAAGGATAAGACTAAACTGGAAAAGGTTCAAAGGTTTGCCACCAGACTAGTACCCAAGCTGAGAGGTATGAGCTACGAGGAGAGACTACGGGAATTAAACCTCACTTTGCTGGAAGACAGAAGAGTTAGGGGGGACATGATCACCACATTCAAGATTCTCAAGGGAATTCATAGTGTAGATAAAGACAGGCTATTTAACACAAGTGGCACACGCACTAAGAGACACGGGTGGAAACTGAGTGCCCAAATGAGCTACAGACATATTAGAAAGAACTTTTTTAGTGTCAGAGTGGTTGACAAATAGAATGCAATAGGAAGTGATGTGGTGGAGGCTGACTCCATACACAGTTTCAAGTGTAGATATGATAGAGCCCAATAGGCTCAGGAACCTGTACACCTGTTGATTGACGGTTGAGAGGCGGGACCAAAGAGCCAGAGCTCAACCCCGCAAGCACAATTAGGTGAGTGCACATGCATACATACATACATACATACATACATACATACATACATACATACATACATACATACATACATACATACATACATACATACATACATACATACATACATACATACATACATGCATACATACATACATACATGCATGCATACATACATACATACATACATACATACATACATACATACATACATACATACATACATACATACATACATACATACATACATACATACATACATACATACACGTCCAGTCAGCATATTGCTATTTCGGAACAAAATCCAATACAGTTTTTATTGGTGAGACGCCACTGTGATGAGGAGTTTAAATATCACAGGAATTGTAGGTTAATGTGTGACATAAGTGAGGTTAGCCGAGTCATTTACAAGCACCAGCTGGAGGCTGGGGGAGTGTTGTGGAGGTATTATGCCCAGATGTCGGAGGGTGAGTTTGACCCTCCTACCCCCTCTGTTTACCACAGAACGTCTAAGGTTACCTGCCACTCTCGCTTACCAAGGGTAACACACATACACACACACACACACACACACACACACACACACACACACACACACACACACACACACACACACACACACACACACACACACACACACACACACACACACACACACACACACACATACACATACACACATACACTCACAAACAATGAAGTAATGAAATAGTTGACAATACTGGATGCAACTAAAGCGGTTGGACCAGACAAAGTATCACCGTGGATACTAACAGAGGCAGCGCAGGCTCTCAGCGTGCCTCTGGCAATGATCTTTAATGAATCACTTATGTCGGAAGAATTGCCCAGTTGCTGGAAGGAGGCAAATGTCGTACCGATTTTCAAGAAAGGTGATAGAGAGGAGGCACTGAACTACAAACCCGTATCACTGACAAGCATCCCCCGCAAAATTCTTGAAAGAATAATTAGGCTAAGACATGTTGAGCACCTGGAGAGCATTGGGTTTGTAAACAAGCACCAACATGGGTTCTGGACAAGGAAATCATGCCTAACAAGCCTTTTAGAATTCTATGACAAAGTAACAAGGATAAGGCAGGACAGAGAAGGCTGGCCAGACTGCATATTTCTTGACTGCCAAAAGGCCTTTGATAAAGTACCACACATGAGACTGCTATACAAACTTAAGAGGCAAGCAGGAGTAAGCGGAAAGGCCCAGCATGGGTGAGGAACTACCTAACAGGAAGGAGCCAGAGGGTAATGGTAAGGGGCAAGAAGTCGGACTGGCGAACAGTAACGAGTAGAGTACCTCAAGGATCGGTGCTGGGCCCAATCCTCTTTCTAATTTACGTAAATGATATGTTTACAGGAGTGGAATCATACATTTCAATGTTTGAAGATGACGCAAAATTAATGAGAAGAGTTGTGACAGATGAGGATTGTAGGATCCTCCAAGAGGACTTAAACAGGTTGCAGAGATGGTCAGGGAAATGGCTACTGGAGTTCAACATCAGTAAATGTAAAGTTATGGAAATGGGATCAGGTGATAGACGACCAAAGGGACAGTACACAATGAAGGGGAACTGCCTACCTGTAACAATTCGAGAAAGAGACCTGGGAGTGGATGTGACACCTAATCTAACTCCTGAGGCACATATAAATAGGATAACGACAGCAGCGTACTCTACACTTTCGAAAATGGAGTAGTGGAAAAATAGAATGCACTTGAGGAACAAGTTGTGGAAGCAAACTCTATTCATACTTTCAAAATTAGATATGATAGTGAAATGGGACAGGAGTCATTGCTGTAAACAACCGATGGCTGGAAAGGCGGGATCCAAGAATCAATGATCGATTCTGCAAGCACAAATAGGTGAGTACACACGCGCACACACTCTCTCTCTCACACACACACACACACACACACACACAAAAATTATGAGGAGGATTGAAACAGAGGATGATAGTAGGAGGCTACAAGATGACCTGGATAGACTGAGTGAATGGTCCAACAAATGGCTGTTGAAGTTCAACCCGAGTAAATGCAAAGTAATGAAACTAGGCAGTGGAAACAGGAGGCCAGGCACAGGATACAGAATAGGAGATGAAGTAATTAATGAAACAGACAGAGAGAAAGATCTAGGAGTTGATATCACTCCAAACCTGTCTCCTGAAGCCCACATAAAGAGAATAACGTCTGCGGCATATGCGAGGCTCGCTAACATCAGAACGGCGTTCAGGAACCTGTGTAAGGAATCATTCAGAATCTTGTACACCACATATGTAAGACCAATCCTGGAGTATGCGGCCCCAGCATGGAGCCCGTACCATGTCAAGCACAAGACGAAGCTGGAAAAAGTCCAAAGGTATGCTACTAGACTAGTCCCAGAACTAAGAGGCATAAGTTATGAGGAAAGGCTGCGGGAAATGCACCTCACGACACTGGTAGACAGAAGAGTAAGGGGGGACATGATCACAACCTACAAAGTCCTCAGGGGAATCGACCGGGTAAACAAGGGTGAACTATTCAACACTGGTTGGACGCGAACAAGGGGACACAGGTGGAAGCTGAGTACCCAAATGAGCCACAGAGACGTTAGAAAGAACTTTTTCAGTGTCAGAGTAGTTAGTAAATGGAATGCATTAGGAAGTGATGTGGTGGAGGCTGACTCCATACACAGTTTCAAATGTAGATATGATAGAGCCCAATAGGCTCAGGAATCTGTACACCAGTTGATTGACGGTTGAGAGGCGGGACCAAAGAGCCAGAGCTCAACCCCCGCAAGCACAATTAGGTGAGTACACACACACACACACACACACACACACACACACACACACACACACACACACACACACACACACACACACACACACACACACACACACACACACACACACACACACACACACACACACACACACACACACACACACACACACACACACACACACACACACACACACACTCCTCCCTCCCCTTTCACCCCATACCCTCCCTGTCCCTCCCCCTTCACTGGATCCCCCGCCCCTCATCCCAGTATCCTCTGAGACCCTGTTATCCACCTCACAGGTCCTCACAACCATGGAACAGCCTCCCCCACCAGCAGAACACTCACCAAGGAGGCGATTTGAGAAGGGACAGAAGAAAGTGAGCCTCAAAGCGATGTACACTAACATAGATGGAATTACAAATAAAGCAAATGAGCTTGGAGAACTGGTACTCGAGGAAAACCCAGACATAATAGCCCTCACAGAAACAAAGATCACGAAAACGATAACAAATGCAGTGTTCCCACAGGACTATTATGTTATGAGGAAAGAGAGGGAAGGAAGAGGTGGGGGTGGTGTAGCTCTGCTGGTAAGAAAAGGCTGGGATTTTGAGATGGATATTCAGGGCTGTGAAGGTTTCAGTGACTACATAGCAGGTACTGTAACAAATGGAGGGAAAAAAATTATAGTCGCAGTCATATATAATCCACCACCAAATGACAGAAGACCTAGACAGGAATATGATAGAAACAACATGGCCACCATTAACATAATAGAAAGAGCAGCTTCTGTTGCTAGCAGGAATGGATATGGACTACTAATTATGGGAGACTTCAACCATGGGAAGATAGATTGGAAGAACAGAGACCCGCATGGAGGACCAGAAACATGGAGAGCTAAGCTGCTGGACGTGGCAACAAGAAACTTTCTAAGCCAGCACACCAAAGAACCAACAAGAATGAGAGGAGAAGATGAACCAGCAATGCTTGATTTGATATTTACCCTAAATGAATGGGATATAAGGGAAGTTAAGATGGAAGCGCCCTTGGGAATGAGTGACCACAGTGTATTGAACTTTGAGTACTTGGTAGAGCTAGGACTTATCTCCCCCAAAAAAGAACTAGGAATCAAAAGGCTGGCATACCGAAAGGGGAATTATGAACAGATGAGAAGTTTCCTAAGTGAAATACCTTGGGACACAAACCTCAGAGAAAAGTCTGTACAGGGTATAATGGACTATGTTACCCAAAAGTGTCAGGAGGCAGTAAACAGGTTGATCCCGGCCCAAAGGGAAAAATCCGAGAAGCAACAGAAGAATTCATGGTATAATAGGGCATGTATCGAAGCGAAGATACTGAACAAAAAGGAGTGGAGGAACTTCCGGAATAACAGAACACCAGAAAGCAGAGAGAGATACCAGAGAACCAGGAATGAGTACGTCAGGGTGAGAAGAGAAGCAGAGATAAATTTTGAAAATGATATAGCAAACAAAGCCAAGACTGAACCAAAGCTACTCCACAGTCACATCAGAAGGAAAACAACAGTGAATGAACAGGTATTGAAACTTAGAACAGGCGAGGACAGGTATACAGAAAATGACAGAGAGGTGTGTGAGGAACTCAACAAGAGGTTCCAGGAGGTCTTCACAATAGAACAGGGTGAGGTCACTGTGCTAGGAGAAAGGGAGGTAAACCAGGCGGCCTTGGAGGAGTTCGAAATTACGAGAGAGGAGGTCAAGAGACACCTGCTGGATCTGGATGTTAGAAAGGCTGTTGGTCCAGATGGGATCTCACCATGGGTACTGAAAGAGTGTGCAGAGGCACTTTGCTTGCCACTCTCCATAGTGTATAGTAAGTCACTAGAGACGGGAGACCTACCAGAAATATGAAAGACGGCGAATGTGGTCCCAATATACAAAAATGGGCGACAGACAAGAGGCACTGAACTGCAGGCCAGTGTCCTTGACTTGTATACCATGCAAGGTGATGGAGAAGATCGTGAGAAAAAACCTGGTAACACATCTGGAGAGAAGGGACTTCGTGACAAATCGCCAACATGGATTCAGGGAGGGTAAATCTTGCCTTACAGGCTTGATAGAATTCTACGATCAGGTGACACAGATTAAGCAAGAAAGAGAGGGCTGGGCGGACTGCATTTTCTTGGATTGTCGGAAAGCCTTTGACACAGTACCGCATAAGAGGCTGGTACATAAGCTGGAGAGACAGGCAGGTGTAGCTGGTAAGGTGCTCCAGTGGATAAGGGAATATCTAAGCAATAGGAAGCAGAGAGTTACGGTGAGGGGTGAGACCTCCGATTGGCGTGAAGTCACCAGTGGAGTCCCACAGGGCTCTGTACTCGGTCCTATCTTGTTTTTGATATATGTAAATGATCTCCCGGAGGGTATCGATTCATTTCTCTCAATGTTTGCGGACGATGCTAAAATTATGAGAAGGATTAAAACAGAAGAGGACTGTTTGAGGCTTCAAGAAGACCTAGACAAGCTGAAGGAATGGTCGAACAAATGGTTGTTAGAGTTTAACCCAACCAAATGTAATGTAATGAAGATAGGTGTAGGGAGCAGGAGGCCAGATACAAGGTATCATCTGGGAGAGGAAATTCTTCAGGAGTCAGAGAAGGAAAAAGACTTGGGGGTTGTTATCACGCCAGACCTGTCTCCTGCAGCACATATCAAGCGGATAACATCAGCGGCATATGCCAGGCTGGCCAACATACGAACGGCATTCAGAAACTTGTGTAAAGAATCATTCAGAACTTTGTATACCACATATGTCAGGCCAATCCTGGAGTATGCAGCCCCAGCATGGAGTCCATATCTAGTCAAGGATAAGACTAAACTGGAAAAGGTTCAAAGGTTTGCCACCAGACTAGTACCCGAGCTGAGAGGTATGAGCTACGAGGAGAGACTACGGGAATTAAACCTCACTTCGCTGGAAGAGAGAAGAGTTAGGGGGGACATGATCACCACATTCAAGATTCTGAAGGGGATTGATAGGGTAGATAAAGACAGTCTATTTAACACAAGGGGAACACGCACAAGGGGACACAGGTGGAAACTGAGTGCCCAAATGAGCCACAGAGATATTAGAAAGAACTTTTTTAGTGTCAGAGTGGTTGACAAATGGAATGCATTAGGGGGTGATGTGGTGGAGGCTGACTCCATACACAGTTTCAAGTGTAGATATGACAGAGCCCGATAGGCTCAGGAATCTGTACACCTGTTGATTGACGGTTGAGAGGCGGGACCAAAGAGCCAGAGCTCAACCCCGCAAGCACAATTAGGTGAGTGCACATGCATACATACATACATACATACATACATACATACATACATACATACATACATACATACATACATACATACATACATACATACATACATACATACATACATACATACATACATACATACATACATACATGCATACATACATACATACATGCATGCATGCATACATACATACATACATACATACATACATACATACATACATACATACATACATACATACATACATACACGTCCAGTCAGCATATTGCTATTTCGGAACAAAATCCAATACAGTTTTTATTGGTGAGACGCCACTGTGATGAGGAGTTTAAATATCACAGGAATTGTAGGTTAATGTGTGACATAAGTGAGGTTAGCCGAGTCATTTACAAGCACCAGCTGGAGGCTGGGGGAGTGTTGTGGAGGTATTATGCCCAGATGTCGGAGGGTGAGTTTGACCCTCCTACCCCCTCTGTTTACCACAGAACGTCTAAGGTTACCTGCCACTCTCGCTTACCAAGGGTAACACACATACACACACACACACACACACACACACACACACACACACACACACACACACACACACACACACACACACACACACACACACACACACACACACACACACACACACACACACACACACACACACACACACACACATACACATACACACATACACTCACAAACAATGAAGTAATGACATAGTTGACAATACTGGATGCAACTAAAGCGGTTGGACCAGACAAAGTATCACCGTGGATACTAACAGAGGCAGCGCAGGCTCTCAGCGTGCCTCTGGCAATGATCTTTAATGAATCACTTATGTCGGAAGAATTGCCCAGTTGCTGGAAGGAGGCAAATGTCGTACCGATTTTCAAGAAAGGTGATAGAGAGGAGGCACTGAACTACAAACCCGTATCACTGACAAGCATCCCCCGCAAAATTCTTGAAAGAATAATTAGGCTAAGACTTGTTGAGCACCTGGAGAGCATTGGGTTTGTAAACAAGCACCAACATGGGTTCTGGACAAGGAAATCATGCCTAACAAGCCTTTTAGAATTCTATGACAAAGTAACAAGGATAAGGCAGGACAGAGAAGGCTGGCCAGACTGCATATTTCTTGACTGCCAAAAGGCCTTTGATAAAGTACCACACATGAGACTGCTATACAAACTTAAGAGGCAAGCAGGAGTAAGCGGAAAGGCCCTAGCATGGGTGAGGAACTACCTAACAGGAAGGAGCCAGAGGGTAATGGTAAGGGGCAAGAAGTCGGACTGGCGAACAGTAACGAGTAGAGTACCTCAAGGATCGGTGCTGGGCCCAATCCTCTTTCTAATTAACGTAAATGATATGTTTACAGGAGTGGAATCATACATTTCAATGTTTGAAGATGACGCAAAATTAATGAGAAGAGTTGTGACAGATGAGGATTGTAGGATCCTCCAAGAGGACTTAAACAGGTTGCAGAGATGGTCAGGGAAATGGCTACTGGAGTTCAACATCAGTAAATGTAAAGTTATGGAAATGGGATCAGGTGATAGACGACCAAAGGGACAGTACACAATGAAGGGGAACTGCCTACCTGTAACAATTCGAGAAAGAGACCTGGGAGTGGATGTGACACCTAATCTAACTCCTGAGGCACATATAAATAGGATAACGACAGCAGCGTACTCTACACTTTCGAAAATGGAGTAGTGGAAAAATAGAATGCACTTGAGGAACAAGTTGTGGAAGCAAACTCTATTCATACTTTCAAAATTAGATATGATAGTGAAATGGGACAGGAGTCATTGCTGTAAACAACCGATGGCTGGAAAGGCGGGATCCAAGAATCAATGATCGATTCTGCAAGCACAAATAGGTGAGTACACACGCGCACACACTCTCTCTCTCTCACACACACACACACACACACACACACACACACACACACACACACACAAAAAAATTATGAGGAGGATTGAAACAGAGGATGATAGTAGGAGGCTCCAAGATGACCTGGATAGACTGAGTGAATGGTCCAACAAATGGCTGTTGAAGTTCAACCCGAGTAAATGCAAAGTAATGAAACTAGGCAGTGGAAACAGGAGGCCAGGCACAGGATACAGAATAGGAGATGAAGTACTTAATGAAACAGACAGAGAGAAAGATCTAGGAGTTGATATCACTCCAAACCTGTCTCCTGAAGCCCACATAAAGAGAATAACGTCTGCGGCATATGCGAGGCTGGCTAACATCAGAACGGCGTTCAGGAACCTGTGTAAGGAATCATTCAGAATCTTGTACACCACATATGTAAGACCAATCCTGGAGTATGCGGCCCCAGCATGGAGCCCGTACCATGTCAAGCACAAGACGAAGCTGGAAAAAGTCCAATGGTATGCTACTAGACTAGTCCCAGAACTAAGAGGCATGAGTTATGAGGAAAGGCTGCGGGAAATGCACCTCACGACACTGGTAGACAGAAGAGTAAGGGGGGACATGATCACAACCTACAAAATCCTCAGAGGAATCGACCGGGTAAACAAGGATGAACTATTCAACACTGGTTGGACGCGAACAAGGGGACACAGGTGGAAGCTGAGTACCCAAATGAGCCACAGAGACGTTAGAAAGAACTTTTTCAGTGTCAGAGTAGTTAGTAAATGGAATGCATTAGGAAGTGATGTGGTGGAGGCTGACTCCATACACAGTTTCAAATGTAGATATGATAGAGCCCAATAGGCTCAGGAATCTGTACACCAGTTGATTGACGGTTGAGAGGCGGGACCAAAGAGCCAGAGCTCAACCCCCGCAAGCACAATTAGGTGAGTACACACACACACACACACACACACACACACACACACACACACACACTCCTCCCTCCCCTTTCACCCCATACCCTCCCTGTCCCTCCCCCTTCACTGGATCCCCCGCCCCTCATCCCAGTATCCTCTGAGACCCTGTTATCCACCTCACAGGTCCTCACAACAATGGAACAGCCTCCCCCACCAGCAGAACACTCACCAAGGAGGCGATTTGAGAAGGGACAGAAGAAAGTGAGCCTCAAAGCGATGTACACTAACATAGATGGAATTAGAAATAAAGCAAATGAGCTTGGAGAACTGGTACTCGAGGAAAACCCAGACATAATAGCCCTCACAGAAACAAAGATCACGAAAACGATAACAAATGCAGTGTTCCCACAGGACTATTATGTTATGAGGAAAGAGAGGGAAGGAAGAGGTGGGGGTGGTGTAGCTCTGCTGGTAAGAAAAGGCTGGGATTTTGAGATGGATATTCAGGGCTGTGAAGGTTTCAGTGACTACATAGCAGGTACTGTAACAAATGGAGGGAAAAAAATTATAGTCGCAGTCATATATAATCCACCACCAAATGACAGAAGACCTAGACAGGAATATGATAGAAACAACATGGCCACCATTAACATAATAGAAAGAGCAGCTTCTGTTGCTAGCAGGAATGGATATGGACTACTAATTATGGGAGACTTCAACCATGGGAAGATAGATTGGAAGAACAGAGACCCGCATGGAGGACCAGAAACATGGAGAGCTAAGCTGCTGGACGTGGCAACAAAAAACTTTCTAAGCCAGCACACCAAAGAACCAACAAGAATGAGAGGAGAAGATGAACCAGCAATGCTTGATTTGATATTTACCCTAAATGAATGGGATATAAGGGAAGTTAAGATGGAAGCGCCCTTGGGAATGAGTGACCACAGTGTATTGAACTTTGAGTACTTGGTAGAGCTAGGACTTATCTCCCCCAAAAAAGAACTAGGAATCAAAAGGCTGGCATACCGAAAGGGGAATTATGAACAGATGAGAAGTTTCCTAAGTGAAATACCTTGGGACACAAACCTCAGAGACAAGTCTGTACAGGGTATGATGGACTATGTTACCCAAAAGTGTCAGGAGGCAGTAAACAGGTTGATCCCGGCCCAAAGGGAAAAATCCGAGAAGCAACAGAAGAATTCATGGTATAATAGGGCATGTATCGAAGCGAAGATACTGAACAAAAAGGCGTGGAGGAACTTCCGGAATAACAGAACACCAGAAAGCAGAGAGAGATACCAGAGAACCAGGAATGAGTACGTCAGGGTCAGAAGAGAAGCAGAGAAAAATTTTGAAAATGATATAGCAAACAAAGCCAAGACTGAACCAAAGCTACTCCACAGTCACATCAGAAGGAAAACAACAGTGAATGAACAGGTATTGAAACTTAGAACAGGCGAGGACAGGTATACAGAAAATGACAGAGAGGTGTGTGAGGAACTCAACAAGAGGTTCCAGGAGGTCTTCACAATAGAACAGGGTGAGGTCACTGTGCTAGGAGAAAGGGAGGTAAACCAGGCGGCCTTGGAGGAGTTCGAAATTACGAGAGAGGAGGTCAAGAGACACCTGCTGGATCTGGATGTTAGAAAGGCTGTTGGTCCAGATGGAATCTCACCATGGGTACTGAAAGAGTGTGCAGAGGCACTTTGCTTGCCACTCTCCATAGTGTATAGTAAGTCACTAGAGACGGGAGACCTACCAGAAATATGTAAGACGGCGAATGTGGTCCCAATATACAAAAAGGGCGACAGACAAGAGGCACTGAACTGCAGGCCAGTGTCCTTGACTTGTATACCATGCAAGGTGATGGAGAAGATCGTGAGAAAAAACCTGGTAACACATCTGGAGAGAAGGGACTTCGTGACAAATCGCCAACATGGATTCAGGGAGGGTAAATCTTGCCTTACAGGCTTGATAGAATTCTACGATCAGGTGACACAGATTAAGCAAGAAAGAGAGGGCTGGGCGGACTGCATTTTCTTGGATTGTCGGAAAGCCTTTGACACAGTACCGCATAAGAGGCTGGTACATAAGCTGGAGAGACAGGCAGGTGTAGCTGGTAAGGTGCTCCAGTGGATAAGGGAATATCTAAGCAATAGGAAGCAGAGAGTTACGGTGAGGGGTGAGACCTCCGATTGGCGTGAAGTCACCAGTGGAGTCCCACAGGGCTCTGTACTCGGTCCTATCTTGTTTTTGATATATGTAAATGATATCCCGGAGGGTATCGATTCATTTCTCTCAATGTTTGCGGACGATGCTAAAATTATGAGAAGGATTAAAACAGAAGATGACTGTTTGAGGCTTCAAGAAGACCTAGACAAGCTGAAGGAATGGTCGAACAAATGGTTGTTAGAGTTTAACCCAACCAAATGTAATGTAATGAAGATAGGTGTAGGGAGCAGGAGGCCAGATACAAGGTATCATCTGGGAGAGGAAATTCTTCAGGAGTCAGAGAAGGAAAAAGACTTGGGGGTTGTTATCACGCCAGACCTGTCTCCTGCAGCACATATCAAGCGGATAACATCAGCGGCATATGCCAGGCTGGCCAACATACGAACGGCATTCAGAAACTTGTGTAAAGAATCATTCAGAACTTTTTATACCACATATGTCAGGCCAATCCTGGAGTATGCAGCCCCAGCATGGAGTCCATATCTAGTCAAGGATAAGACTAAACTGGAAAAGGTTCAAAGGTTTGCCACCAGACTAGTACCCGAGCTGAGAGGTATGAGCTACGAGGAGAGACTACGGGAATTAAACCTCACTTCGCTGGAAGACAGAAGAGTTAGGGGGGACATGATCACCACATTCAAGATTCTGAAGGGGATTGATAGGGTAGATAAAGACAGTCTATTTAACACAAGGGGAACACGCACAAGGGGACACAGGTGGAAACTGAGTGCCCAAATGAGCCACAGAGATATTAGAAAGAACTTTTTTAGTGTCAGAGTGGTTGACAAATGGAATGCATTAGGGGGTGATGTGGTGGAGGCTGACTCCATACACAGTTTCAAGTGTAGATATGACAGAGCCCGATAGGCTCAGGAATCTGTACACCTGTTGATTGACGGTTGAGAGGCGGGACCAAAGAGCCAGAGCTCAACCCCCGCAAACACAACTAGGTGAGTACAACTAGGTGAGTACACACACACACACACACACACACACACACACACACACACACACACACACACACACACACACACACACACACACACACACACACACACACAGTCACATCAGGAGGAAGACAACAGTGAAGGAACAGGCGATGAAACAGGGTGGGCGAGGACAGGTACACAGAGAATGACAAAGAGGTGTGTGAAGAACTCAACAAAAGGTTCCAGGAGGTCTTTACAATAGAACAGGGAGATGTCGCGGCACTAGAAAAGGTGGCAGCAAACCAGGTGACCTTGGATAGGTTCGAAATTACAAGAAATGAGGTCAAGAAGCACCTATTGGAGCTAGATGTGAGAAAAGCTGTTGGGCCGGATGGAATCTCGCCATGGGTATTGAAAGAGTGTGCAGGAGCACTTTGCCTACCACTCTCCATAGTGTAGAGTAGGTCACTGGAAACGGGGGACCTACCAGAAATAAAAAAGACTGCTAATGTAGTACCAATATACAAGGGTGACAGACAAAAGGCACTGAACTACAGGCCAGTGTCCTTAACTTGTATACCATGCAAGGTGATGGAGAAGATTAATTGTGAGAAAAAACCTAGTAACACATCTGGAGAGAAGAGACCTCGTGACAACCCATCAACATGGGTTCAGGGAGGGTAAATCTTGCCTTACAGGATTGATAGAATTCTACGATCAGGTGACAAAGATTAAACAAGAAAGAGAAGGGTGGGCGGACTGCATTTTTTTGGACTGTCGGAAAGCCTTTGACACAGTACCCCATAAAAGGTTGATGCATAAGCTGGAGAAACAGGCAGGAGTAACTGGTAGGGTGCTCCAGTGGATAAGGGAGTACCTAAACAATAGGAAGCAGAGAGTTACAGTGAGGGGTGAGACGTCAGACTGGCGTGAAGTCACCAGTGGAGTCCCACAGAGCTCTGTACTTGGACCTATCCTGTTTCTGATATACGTAAATGATCTCCCAGAGGGTATAGACACATTCCTCTCAATGTTTGCTGACGACGTCAAAATTATGAGAAGGATTAAGACAGAGGAGGACAGCTTGAGGCTTCAAGAAGATCTGGACAAGCTGCAGGAATGGTCGAACAAATGGCTGTTAGAGTTTAATCCAAGCAAATGTAATGTAATGAAGATAGGGGTAGGAAACAGGAGACCAGATAAAAGGTATCACTTGGGAGATGAAATACTTCAAGAGTCCGAGAGAGAGAAAGACCTGGGGGTTGATATCACGCCAGACCTGTCCCCTGAAGCTCATATCAAGAGGATAACAGCAGCAGCATATGCCAGGTTGGCTAACATAAGAACGGCCTTTAGAAACTTGTGTAAGGAATCTTTCAGAACGTTATATACAACATATGTCAGACCAATCCTGGAGTATGCGGCACCAGCATGGAGTCCATATCTAGTCAAGCATAAGACTAAAATGGAAAAGGTTCAAAGGTTTGCATCCAGACTAGTACCCGAGCTGAGAGGTATGAGCTACGAGGAGAGACTACGGGAATTAAACCTCACTTCGTTGGAAGACAGAAGAGTTAGGGGGGACATGATCACCACATTCAAGATCCTCAAGGGAATCGACAGGGTTGATAAAGACAGGCTGCTTAACACAAGGGGCACACGCACAAGGGGACACAGGTGGAAACTGAATGCCCAAATGAGCCACAGAGATATTAGAAAGAACTTTTTTAGTGTCAGAGTGGTTGACAAATGGAATGCATTAGGAAGTGATGTGGTGGAGGCTGACTCCATACACAGTTTCAAGTGTACATATGATAGAGCCCAATAGGCTCAGGAACCTGTACACCTGTTGATTTACATTTGAGAGGCGGGACCAAAGAGCCAGAGCTCAACCCCCGCAAGCACAACTAGGTGAGTACACACACACACACACATACACACACACACACACACACAAACACACATACATACACACACACACACACACAGTGTATTAGCCACAGGGAGTGCGGCACCACCCCCACATTCCACCCAACAGACACCCTACCTGCCCCAACCCCTGTCAGCCCTCCAATAAGTACCCACCTAAGGCACCCTCCCCCCACCCACCCCTCTTCTCCCACTCACCTCCTCCCCCCAGGACCTCCCTTCTCCCCTATTCCCCAAGCCCTCCTTTCTCCCACATGCCCTTCCGTCCCTCCCACCCACAAACCCTCCATTCTCCCCCACTCCCCTAAGCTCCCCACTCTCCCCCACCCCACCTAAGCCTTCCCCTCTCCACCACTCCCCAAAACCCTCCCCACTTCCTCAACCACCTCAGCCTTCCCTTTCCCCCCACGCCCCAAGCCCTCCCCACTTTATTGCCCCCCCCAAACCCCCCTTTCTCCCCACCCCCCCACCCCAACCCTCCCCCTCTAACCCACCCCCCAACCCTCCCCCCCTCACCCACTCCCCCTACCCTCCCCCTCCCCCCCTCACACACTCCCCCAACCCTCCCCCTCCTCCCCTCACCCACTCCCCCTACCCTCCCCCTACCATCCCCCTCCCCCCCTACCCCCCCAAGCCCTTCCTCCTCCACCAGTCTCCCCATACCAGATCCTCCCAGCTCCCGCTCACCCCAGACCCCACAGGTCCCCCCCAGAGGAGAAGCAGAAGAGAGTTAGTTTCAGGGCAATGTACTCGAACATAGATGGGATCACAAGCAAGGCAAGTGAAGTAAGGGAAAGGGCACAAGAAGTGAACCCAGATGTAATTGGACTCACTGAAACAAAACTCTCTGGAATCATAACGAATGCCGTGTTTCCCCAGGAGTACACAATAATAAGGAAAGAGAAGGAAGGTAGTGGAGGAGGAGGAGTGGCCCTACTCATGAGAAACGAATGGAATTTTAAGGAGATGGCTATCACGGGCTGTGAGGGTTTCATAGACTACATAGCAGGCACTATGACAATGGGAGGTCCAAGGATAGTAGTAGCAGTAATATATAATCCTCCACCAAATGACAGAAGACCCAGTCAAGAGTACAAAATCAACAACATGGCAGTTAACACTATAATAGAGAGGGCAGCCTCTTCTGCCTGTAGAAATAGATCCCACCTGCTCATCATGGGGGACTTCAATCACGGCAGGATTGATTGGGAGAACAAGGAACCGCATGGAGGCGAGGATACGTGGAGAGCCAAACTACTGGAGGTGGCGACTAGAAACTTCTTAACCCAGCATGTCAGAGAACCCACAAGATTGAGAGGAAATGACGAACCAGCGAGACTCGACCTGGTTTTCACCCTGAACGACTCTGACATAAGGGTTATTGAACTCGAGGAGGGATACCGAAACCAAAAGGTTAGCATACCGAAAGGGAAACTATGAGGAGATAAGAAAATGCCTAGCAGATATAGCATGGGAAACAGAGCTCAGGGAAAAGACGGCCCAAGATATGATGGAATACATCACGCAAAAATGCAAGGATGCAGCAAACAAGTTTGTCCCAGTCCAAAAGGAAAACAGTGAAATGAAGATGAGAAACCCATGGTTTAATCAGAGATGTAGGCTAGCTAAGCAGCAAAGTAAAAGGGCATGGAGAAATTATAGGAATAACAGGACACTGGAGAGCAGAGAAAGATACCAGAATGCCAGGAATGAATATGTTAGGATGAGAAGAGAGGCAGAAAGACAATACGAAAATGACATCGCAAGCAAGGCAAAGATTCAGCCTAAATTGCTGCATAGCAACATCAGGAGAAAAACAACAGTAAAGGAACAGGTTATGAAATTAAGGATAGGGGCAGAAGGATTCACGACAAACGACAAGGAAGTGTGTGAGGAACTGAATAAGAAATTCCAAGAGGTCTTCACCTTAGAGCAAGGAGAAATCCCAGAGATAAGAGAGGGAATATCTAACCAAGAACCACTGGAAGAGTTTGAGATTACCAGCGGGGAAGTAAGGAAGTGTTTACTAGAATTGGATGTGACAAAGGCTATAGGCCCAGTTGGAATCTCCCCTTGGATACTAAAGGAAGGAGCAGAAGAACTGTGCCTCCTGCTCTCCATGGTGTATAACAAATCACTGGCAACAGGGGAACTGCCAGAAATTTGGAAAGCAGCTAACGTAGTCACGATATACAAGAAAGGGGATAGACAGGAGGCACTGAATTACAGACCAGTGTCCCTAACCTGCATACCATGCAAGATGATGGAGAAGATTGTGCGAAGAAAGCTAGTGGAGCACCTGGAGCGAAAGAACTTTGTAACACAGCATCAACATGGATTCAAGGATGGCAGGTCCAGCCTCACAGGGTAACTTGAATTCTACGACCAGGCAACAAAAATAAGGCAAGAAAGAGAAGGGTGGGCAGACAGCATATTTTTGGATTGTCAGAAAGCCTTTGATACAGTGTCACACAAGAGGCTAGTGAAAAAACTGGAGATGCAGGCTGGAGTGAAAGGGAAGGTACTCCGTTGGATACAGGTGTACCTAAGCAACAGGAGACAACGAGTTAGTGTGAGGGGTGAGGTCTCAGATTGGCGAGACGTTACGAGTGGAGTCCCGCAGGGGTCAGTCCTTGGTCCTATACTGTTTCTGATATATGTAAATGATTTCCCAGAGGGTATAGAATCGTTTCTCTCAATGTTTGCCGATGATGCAAAAATTATGAGGAGGATTGAAACTGAGGACGATAGTAGGAGGCTAAAAGATGACCTAGACAGACTGAGGGAATGGTCCAACAAATGGCTGTTGAAGTTCAACCCGAGTAAATGTAAAGTAATGAAACTAGGTGGTGGAAATAGGAGGCCAAACACAAGATACAGAATAGGAGATGAAGTACTTAATGAAACGAACAGAGAGAAAGATCTAGGAGTTGATATCACGCCAAACCTGTCTCCTGAAGCCCACATAAAAAGAATAACGTCTGCGGCATACGCGAGGCTGGCTAACATCAGAACAGCGTTCAGTAACCTGTGTAAGGAATCATTCAGAATCTTGTACACCACATATGTAAGACCAATCCTGGAGTATGCGGCCCCAGCATGGAGCCCGTACCTTGTCAAGCACAAGACGAAGCTGGAAAAAGTCCAAAGGTATGCCACTAGACTAGTCCCTGAACTAAGAGGCATGAGTTACGAGGAAAGGCTGCGGGAAATGCACCTTACGACACTGGAAGACAGAAGAGTAAGGGGAGACATGATCACAACCTA